>NC_142070.1:82855000-83015000 GCF_059756535.1 Pantherophis guttatus | reverse complement strand
GGATGCTACAATGGTCGTAAGTGTGAAAAATGGTCATAAGTAGCAAAGCACGGTTATCTAGCTAGTACTGTATATTTCCTGATTAGGGTCTGAAGTTCAGCAGGAAATGTAAGTTGAGAAATTCTGGTTGTAAATATGAAATATACAAAGCATCCTATGTATTTTGGCTACTTTGGATTGCTTTCTCTATCGGTTAGGTTTTTGGGTAGTAAAGAAATATAAAATGGCTCCAGTCCTTCACGGAGAAGAAATTTCCTAAATAAAATAGGCCGGCCACCACATTGTAAAAACAGTGGGTGGCAATTTTGCTGATTATTTTCTTCCTGAGTCTCCCTGGCTCAGTCCAATGGCTTTTTCCACTGGAATCCACTTCTCTCCTTCGGTTTCCATTCAGGCTAATAGAAGAGGCTGCCTTCTCCAATCTGTAAGAAACTCTTTTGCCTGTGAGGATCTGATTTCTCTCTAGGTTTTGAAAGGCTGAAATGACCGTTTTATGTGCGCAGTGCAAGCAAACCTTAGCAGCCATTTCACTATTAGCACTTAAAAAAAAAAGAAAGAAAGAAACATTTTGGTCATTCAGATGATTTAAAACAGGAGGACATTACCACAATACTCCAATTTTACAATACTCCAAAAGAGGCATCGGTTTTACGTCAGAGGAAAACAGTTTGATTCTTAAAATGAAGCTAAGCAAAAATAATTGTTTTGTTTTCTCACTTGGGATAGACCTAACTGGATTTAACTTACATATTTTCAACCGCCTTTTAACCATCTTGTGCTATTATTCCCTGGCCTCAAGTAATGCAAAACAAAGAGGAAACATTACATTTAAATCACCATCTTGTTGCTAAGAAAATGGGCTGTGCCAAGTTTTATTCCAGGGCTCGATGCCAAGTGAAGAGAAAAATAACTTTTTGCAAGGAAACAGGAAGTTTGAAAGTTATTTTTCAACTTTTCCACAGTGGCATTTAGAAGGCATCGTGAAAAGAAATATTTCCCCGTTTTTTTCCCCCTAATGCACCTGAATTCTTGCCAATTTGGGGGTGGAGGGGAAAATCGGCCTTTCGATTCTTTTAGGACAAGATTAGCTTGAGTGCACTCTATGCTGTTAAATCCTTTCCCTTTGTGTATAATACAGATGATTTAGGAGGAATTGTGTCAGAGCTGATTTATATATTGATAGCTCAGGATAATAAGAAATGAGCCAACATTCGGTTCACCCTTTTATAGATGGACCTGAAGGCTGCATTAGGCAAATTTGACAGCATTAAAAGATTTTATCAATTTGTCTCAGAACAATTTTTCTTTTGTGTTGTGTCAAGTGATAACATTCCATGCCATCATTCTAATTTAATGGCTTTGATAAATGGTTCCAGAGGTTAAAGAACTAGACTGATTATATTATTTTGGCCCTTTAAAATAAAAGGCCTATTAGCTTAATTGTTAAATGTCCTTAATTATTGAAAATGCCAAGCTCTTGAGAATAGGTGTGAGTGTGTAGGTCTGTGTGGTGTGTATTTAAATGAACTGCAACACAAATATTGCACTAAAATCATTAACTGCAATGTCTGGAAAATTATATATATATATTGGTTATATAAGTATTATGTTGCAGGAACAAAGTAGGGAAAAAAAACCCACGTAATTTAAATATAACTTCTCTTCCACAATTGGAATTGGTAAAGAGTTGCACCAACCTGTCTCAAAAACAGGAACTGTGAGAGGGACCTTGGAGTCCTCGTGGACAGTCACTTCAACGTGAGCCAGCCGTGTGCAGCAGCAGCCAAAAAGGCTAATACAATCCTCGGTTGCATAAACAGAGGCATAGAACCAAAATCACATGAAGTATTAGTACCGCTTTATAAAATCATGGTAAGGCCACACCTGGAATATTGCATCCAGTTTTGGTCACCACGTTACAAAAGAGAAGTTGAGACTTTGGGAAAAAGCGCAGAGAAGAGCAACAAAGACGATTAGGGGACTGGAGGCTAAAAGGCGAAAACATACAAAGAACGGTTGCAGGAATTGGGTTTGGCCAGTCTAGAGAAAAGAAGGACTGGGGGGACATGATAGCAGTATTCCAGTATTTGAGGGGCTGCCACAAAGAAGAGGAAAGGGTCAACTTATTCTCCAAAGCAACAGAAGGCAGGAGAAGAAACAATGGATGGAAACTCATCAAGGAGAGAAGCAACCTGGAATTAAGGTGAAACTTCCTAACAGTGAGGACAATTAACCAGTAGAAGGACTTGCCTTCAGAAGCTCCATCACTGGAGGTTTTTAAGAAGAGTCTGGGCATCCACTTGTCTGAAATGGTCTAGGGTCTCCTGCTTGAGAAGAGGGTTGGACTAGATGACCTCCAAGGTCTCTTCCAGCTCTCTATTCTGATTGATAAGATAAAAAGCTAAATTTCAGTTAGAGGTTGTAATAAATAGAAAATAAGATTGTAAGATTTTTCCCCTCCCAAGTCCATGGGACTTTTGAAATATATCCCCAGATCACCAAAGAGTCCATGAACCCCAAGTTAAGAAACCCTACTATACGGTTTACTATCAAAATTATTTCTAAGAAATAATAAAAACACAAATGAGGATTGGTTTGATTATGTCAAGTCAATATCTATCCCAAAGTTTCTCCATGAGGAGGAGCAAGGCCATCCAAAACAGCAGAGATGCAACTGGAGAAGTTAGAACATAGAATAATAGAGCTTGAAGGGACCTCGGAGGTCTTCTAGTCCAACCTCTTGTAAAAGCAGGAGACCCTCTACCATTTCAGACAAATTGTTGTCCGTTCTCTTTTTGAAGGCCTCCAATGATGGAGCACCCACAACTTCTGAAGGCAACTTCTGTTCCATTGGTTGATTGTCCTCACCATTAGGAAGTTTCTCCTTAGTTCCAGGTTGCTTCTCTCCTTGATTAGTTTCAATCTGTTTCTTCTTGTCCTGCCCTCTGGTGCTTGGAGAATAGATGGACCCTCTTCTTTATGGCAACCCCTCAAATATGCAGAGTTCCAATATCTCAGGGGCTGCCGCAAAGAAGAGGGAGAGTCAACCTATTCTCCAAAGCACCCGAAGGCAAGACAAGAAGCGACGGATGGAAACTAATCAAGGAGAGAAGCAACCTGGAATTAAGGAGGAACTTCCTAACTGTGAGAAAGATTAACCACTGGAACGGCTTTCCTCCAGAAATTATGGGTGCTCAGTCACTGAAGAAGAGCCATTTTTCTGAAATGCTATAGAGTCTCCTACTTGAGCAGAGGGTTGGACTAGAAGACCTCTAAGGTCCCTTCCAATTCTGTTATTCTGCTGCAGAGTAGAGGAGTTTTACGTACCTGAAGGCAGGACAAAAAGCAATGGGTAGAAGCTCGTTAAAGAGTGGTCCTACCTGGAACTATGGAAAAGCTTCCTGACAGCAACAGCAATTAATCAGTGGAACAACTTGTCACCTGGAGTTGTCAGTGCTACGTTGCTGAAGGTTTTCTAGAAAAGACTGGACCACTATTTGTCTGGGGTAATATAAGGTCATCTGTCATGGACATGGGGCTGGACCAGGAGACCTCTCTAAGGCATCTTATAGCCATTTGACTCTGTGAAGATTGAAAGACTGTTTTTGAAGGACCGAGTACTACCTGACTGCTTATGTTGGGGTCCAAGGCTGAGGAACTTGAAATTGCCTGCTTAAATGTAGAATTATGGACATGATAAGCCTTGTGGAATTCTTGGAATTGAATGGGCTTGTAATTCATCCCTAAGGAGCCACCAGAGGAAACATTTTGCTAAGCAAATGTTCTGAACTATGACACAAGTACTCCAACATGGTTAGAGTGACTTCCGTATTCATTAGTGTGACAAGGGCTCAGTCCTTTTCTCACTTCCTTAGTAAAAACTTTATCTTGGTGGTGTACAGAGTATAACCAAGTGTATTTGGGTTTAGAGTTAAGAACACGGCAAAATAAAGCATGCTTCTTAGTAATGTTGTAGATCCAAACTATTAGATCAGCTGCAGCGTATATTGAAGGAACCCCCCTACTTATTAATGATATAAATGCAAAATCACTCCAGCTCATGTCAAAATACACTTAGAAGTCAAGCTTTATGGACCTCAATTTTTGGCAGAGTTAGCGTTTAAATAAATATACTGTATATATTTACTTCTCACTAGTATCTAGTTTGCTAGCATGGTATAGAGAAAGAAAACCAAGTTTCGGTGTCCATGTCTTTATATTCACCTTCCTTCAAAGATAATAACAGTGTAGATCAAGATAACAAATGCACTCATATGCACAAACAAACACACACACACATAGGTAAAGGTTCCCCTCGCACATATGTGCTAGTTGTTCCCGACTCTAGGGGGCGGTGCTCATCTCCGTTTCAAAGCCGAAGAGCCAGCGCTATCCGAAGATGCCTCTGTGGTCCTGTGGCCGGCATGACTCAACGCCAAAGGCTCAAGGGACGCTGTTCCCTTCCCACCAAAGGTGGCCCCTATTTTTCTACTTGCATTTTTTACCTGCTTTCGAACTGCTAGGTTGGCAGAAGCTGGGACAAGTCACGGGAGCTCACCCCGTTACACGGCACTCGGGATTCAAACCGCTGAACTGCCAACCTTTCCATCAACAAGCTCAGCATCTTAGCCACTCAGCCACCACGTCCCCATACACATACACATATAAATTTATTAATCCAAATTTTGGATGATACAAACAGTCCTTGACTTACAATAGTTTGTTTAATGACCATTCAAAGTTTCAACGGCACTGAAAAAAGTGACATAGGACTGTTTTTCACACTTATGACCATTGTAGCCTCCCATCTGGGTGAATTCAGATGCTTGGCAACTGACCCCATCTCAGACACGCCAACAACAGCGGAGCCTCCTACAACTGACCCCATCCCATTGGGTTCACAACCCCTGGTGATCACAGAAAAGGAAGTGCAAGACTCATTTCACAGACAAAAGCCAGGAAAAGCTCCAGGCCCAGACAAGATAACTCCTCCTCCTTGCTTAAAAGTCTGTGCTGACCGATTGGCCCCCATCTTCACCCGTATCTTCAATAAATCACTAGAGATGTGCTATGTTCCTTTTTGCTTCAAACATTCTACTATCATCCCAGTGCCGAAGAAGCCTACCATCAAGGAACCGAACAACTACAGACCAGTTGCTCTAACATCTGTAGCTATGAAAATCTTTGAAAGGCTAGTGCTGTCTCATTTGAAAACTATCATGGATCTGCTGTTAGATCCCCTGCAATTTGCATACCGAGCAAATAGATCAACAGATGATGCTGTTAATATGGCTCTGCACTACACCCTACAACATCTTGAATCTCCAAAGACCTACGCAAGGGTCCTCTTTGTAGACTTTAGTTCAGCATTCAATCCCATCATTCCAGACATTCTTCTAACTAAGTTAAACAAGCTACAGGTACCTGAACACACTTGCAAGTGGATCATAAGCGTCCTAACAGACAGGAAGCAGCAGGTGAAGCTAAGCAGAATCACATCAGATACCTGTACAATTAGCACAGGCCCCCCCCAAGGCTGTGTGCTCTCCCCACTTCTCTCTGTACCCCAATGACTGCATCTCTAACGATCCATCTGTTAAACGACTGAAGTTTGCAGATGACACAACAGTGATCGGTCTCATTTGAGACAATGATGAATCCGCATACAGACAGGAGGTAACTGAAGACACTCAAAACCGTAGAAATGGTGGTGGACTTTAGGAGAAACCCTCCCATCCTTCCACCTCTCACAATACTACACAATACAGTATCAACAGTAGAGTCCTTCAAATTTCCAGGTTCTACCATATCGCAAGACCTAAAATGGACACCTAACATCAAAAACGTCATCAAAAAAGCAGAACAAAGAATGTTCTTTCTGCGCCAACTCAGGAAGCTCAAACTGCCCAAGGAGCTGCTGATCCAGTTCTACAGAGGAATTGTTGAGTCTGTCATCTGCACCTCCATAACTGTCTGGTTTGGCTCTGCAACCCAACAAGACAGACACGGACTTCGGAGGATAATGAGAACTGCAGAAAAAACAATGGCTACCAACCTGCCTTCCATGGAGGACCTGGATACTGCATTAGTCAAAAAGAGGGCTGTGAAAATATTTACAGACCCCTCCCATCCTGGACATAAACTGTTTCAACTCCTACCCTCAAAACGACACTATAGAGCACTGCACACCAGAACAACTAGACACAAGGACAGTTTTTTCCCAAATGCCTTCACTCTGCTAAACAAATAATTCCCTCAACACTGTCAAACTATTCACTAAGTCTGCACTACTATTAATCTTCTCATCGTTCCTATCAAATTCCTATTTGATTGCTTATTTGTACCCTATGACTATCATTAAGTGTTGTACCTTATGATTCTTGACAAATGTATCTTTTCTTTTATATACACTGAGAGCATATGCACCAAAGACAAATTCCTTTTGTGTCCAATCACACTTGGCCAATAAAGGATTCTATTCTATTCTATTCTATTCTATTCTATTCTATTCTATTCTATTCTATTCTATTCTATTCTATTCTATTCTATTCTATTCCATTCCATTCCATTCCATTCCATTCCATTCCATTCCATTCCATTCCATTCTATTCTATTCTATTCTATTCTATTCTATTCTGTTCATACTTACGACGGTTGCAGTGTGATCCCTTTTTGCGACCTTCTGACTAGCAAAGTCAATGGGGAAACCAGATTCACTTAACAACCATGTTACTAACTTAAGAACCGTAATGATTCACTTAACAAATATGGCAAGGAAAGTTGTAAAATGGGACAAAATTCACTTGACCGTTGTCTCACCTTAACCTAAATGTTGGGCTCAATTGTGGATGTGAATCAAGAACTACCTTATTTATTAGCCACTTAGAAATAATGCAGAGGTTTGTTTGTTTTGCAATATGCATCATTGTCCGTGTTTTGAATTAGAAAACCTAACAGTTTTCAAACAAAAGTTGATTATGGGGTATTTTTACCTTAATGTTTGAATTTAATAACGCCTGGACTCCGCCCTGATCAGCTCCATAAATCCAACCTGCCTTTATCTGCATAGAGGCACGTCAAATGCCAACCGCCTTCGTGGACTGGGGTTTATTTTCACGAACTGCAACAGGCAGGGATTTTAAGACAACCGAGGCAGTGTCTGCCCCCAAGGATTTTGGAAAGAGGCTGCCTGAGCAGAGCAAAGGGTGGTTTTTCCCGCTCCTGCCAAGGATGCTGAAATTAACATGCAGCTGTGCTTCTCTGATAAATGGATTCTGTTGGGTCACCGAGGGGATGCACGACATTAAGTGATTTACAGCCCTTTACCTTAATGAAATTGTTTCAGCGAGATGACGCTGAGAGCTTTTAATGGATAGCTTTTCTTGATGTAATGAAATTGCATTCCTTTGGCATTTAATATAAGGTGCAGTTATTATTTACTGGAGCTTTCCCAGGGCTGTGGTGTTTTTGCACACGGCGTACAAAACAAAAAGGGAATTTTTTTGTGATCGCATCCAATCCAGGAGGCCGGGTGACTTTCTTGAAGCGTCCCAAGGAGTCCATCTCCGTTTGTACGGCCTGCCTTTCAAGCCTCTTCTCTTAAGGAGCCCTTTTTCTTTAAGCCACCCAGTGTCTAGCTTTCCTCTGCTTCACCTGTCCCCTCCTACTCTCTTAAACAGGCAACTGGATTTCAACCAGATCAGCTGTATTGAAGATGGGGCATTCAGAGCGCTGCGGGATCTGGAAGTACTGTGAGTAGCATCCTCTCTCCTTCTCTCAAACGGGAAAGTCGGATTCTAGGAGCTGAGCTGGGTAGCTGGAGTGGCTGAGGGTCAGAAGGCTTAAGCAAAAGGATGCCCTTGTGATTCAAACAATTTGAAATGTATGGGAAGTAGGAAGAGATTCCTTGACTCCCAACACCGTCTATGGTTATTCAAGGCAAAGCAAACCTCTTTGAAAAGCAGATCGAAGGCTTCGATATTTCAGTTCATTTTGGTCCATGCATTCCCCATTGTTCAGATCCAACACCGTTCTGTTCTTTTTCCATATCATTGTTTTGCACTGAGCAAAGGGAAGCCTTGAATGTCCTTAAGCAGCTTCAGATCACAGCAGGATATTAGCTGGTCCCGTTACATGGGGTTTCCGACAGATGTGGTTTCCCCCCTATTAAGGATGGGTATTTATTTACTGAGTAAGATCCTTCCCCAAGCTGCTAGTTGTGGAATAGCTTAACAGAAGTCAATAGGACTTTTTCATCAGATATTAAGCACCAAAGTATTTCTTGGAAACCCTTCCAGTATGGTAGAGTTTTCCTGCAGTGAACAAATCAATCTTTTAATCCCCCAAACTTCTTTCCAACTATTGAGGATAAATGATAGTGGCTCATTAATTTTCATCAGT
This sequence comes from Pantherophis guttatus, assembly GCF_059756535.1. Taxonomy (NCBI): domain Eukaryota; kingdom Metazoa; phylum Chordata; class Lepidosauria; order Squamata; family Colubridae; genus Pantherophis; species Pantherophis guttatus. The sequence goes on along the minus strand of NC_142070.1, from coordinate 83,006,600 downwards.
GAAATAATTTATATGCTGTCATGAAACAACCAATCAGTCTGATTTGCATGCTCTTTGGGTAAAGAAAATAAGGCTTACCAATCACTTATTAAATATGAAATTTCACTACAAGACCATGCCATCTGCATGAACCTATGCATATGTTCTTTTTTTAAAAAAAAAAAAAGTCTTAAAAACTAGTTCGGTTGGCAAGATTTTTATAAGTGAGATGTTTTTATCTCATCTTTCAGGATTACATTTCAAAGTGGACTTTTAAAAAATATTTAAAAAATAAAATGTAGAAAGCATCAGTAGTCAGATGAAGATCATGGTTGTCCCAAAAGTGCTTTTTTTTTTTCAAAAGGCAACTGGACTTCTTTGTTTTTCCTTGAAGACGTTTTGCTTCTCATCCAAGAACTGAAGAAGCTTCTTGGCCGAGAAGCGAAATGTCTTCAAGGAAAAACAAAGAAAATCCAGTTGTCTTTTGGGGAAAAAAAAGCACTTTTGGCTTTTTTTGTGCTGAGAAGATTTGGAAAGTGTTTGAAAAGAATACAGAAAGTATGGAAAATATTGCAGCACAGTTGATTGATGGATTTTTTTTTTCAATTGGTGAATTTGGTTTTTCCTTTTCGTCACCTCTCCTTTTTTAACTTGAACTTAGTAATAGTGAACAAATACAAGGGATTGGGAGGAACTGCAATTTAGGGCAAGTCTTTGGAAGAATTGAAACCGTCTTCTTTTATGGGACAAATTTGGTTCTTTCAGCTTTCATTTGGAATACATGAAACCAAATTTCCCCAGTAATTCTTCATTTTTTCCTGTGGAAAAATTCCATAAGAATTTTCCGCCTTATTCTTCTACCTGTCTCTCAAAATCACAGCATCCTTGCATTTTTGAGGTGTTATAGGGAAAAAAAACCACAGGACCAGACCAAGCCCTTCAATGCAGGAAAGATTTATTATGCATAAGGTTCAAACAGCAGTTACACAGCAAATTGTCTGAACCCCGAAGGTTGTACAGAGGCGTTACTTATATACTTTTAAACTACGTAGATAATTGTCGAGGGTGCATTAAGACATATTTGGTCTTGTGATGTTTGATTCTTATGAAAAAGGTGAAATGGAAATCATTGCTTTCTTTTTAACTTTGGGAGGGTATTTCACTTCAGGTGATATGAATTTTGCTCCATAAACTGTTGGGCTAGCTAAGAGGAAAGTATTAGTTTCCCTACTCTTAGCATGGAGATTGTAGAATAGATCTCCAAAAGGACCTGTAAAACGGTTGCAATTGCTAGATTTGACTTCAGCAATTGTTACACACTTCACTATTTTTAAGTTTTGAAAATCGGTTTCATTGTTTTGCTGAATTCAATCATCTTTTGTTGGCTTCGTACGAGGGGTTACTTTCTCTGTTCCTTTTTGCCCGAATGCTTTGGTCCTTCAACATAACATTTAATCAAATAAAATGAAAATGATTTTATATAGCTTTACATTTCTTTTCCTCAGGGCTGTGGCCACTTTTTGAAATTGAAGTGAGACCATCAGCTCTTTAAAGCAGCCATGTCCCTCTTATAAAAGGTTTCTGAAACAGCTGATCCAAATCCTTTTAAAGCATCCATTGTTCTACTTTTTGTATGAAGACTTTTTCTTTAAATATTCTGCGTATTTTAAAGAGGATTTTTTAACATCACATTTTAGACATTTCTAAATGCTGATATTAGCATATCTCATGACAGACAAATATATCTGTATTCAGGTACATGGTCTGAATTCGACCTGACCATTAATAACCTCTTTAGAAAGGGCTGGGCATAAATTTTGTTACGGTGGGCACCTTATCTACAAGTTATAAGAAAGAGAAACCATCTTCCTGTTCCTGCCCCCTTGCATTATCTCTAAAGAAATATGTCATGTTTTGTTTTTTTTTTACAAATCTTGAGACTTTTTTCCAGCGGTCTGTGTGTTTCACCAGCAGCTTATTATCATAATGATCATTTAACTATTTAAACTATCTCTTTATGCCGGTATTTCTATAAAACATCCAGCTATGAAATCAGTATGACCAGCTTATTAGTTTGCTTCTAACTTTTCATTCAGGTAATTCCACCATTGCAGAAGTTTGTGATGTAAATGTTGTGATTATTATTATTTTTTGACATCCGCTCCCTCTCTGCTAACTGTCCTATAAAGATTCATCATTTAATCTGAAAGCAATTGTTTGTTTCAAAGGAGAATGTACAAAGAGTAGCCCTTAATTGAATGCTGTTTTTTTTTCAACCTTGGCTACTTTAAGATGTGCGAACTTCGACTCTTCAGTGCTGGCTGGGGAATTCTGGGAGTTGAAGTCCACACATTTTAAAGCTGTCAAAGTTGAAAACCGTTGATTTAGTGACAATAGAGATTCTCGGTCATCCAGGTCATGGTTGTCCCAAAGGTGCTTTTTCTTCAAGAGGCAACTGGACTTTCTTGTTTTTCATTGAAGACATTTCGCTTCTCATCCAAGAAGCTTCTTCAGGTCTTCAACTCTTCAGAACTGAAGTTCTTGGATGAGAAGCGAAACATTTTCAAAGAAAAACAAGAAAGTCCAGTTGCCTTTTGAAGAAAAAGCACCTTTGGGATTGATTTAGTGATAACATTGCTTAAGTAATGAATATTTGACTGTGAAAAGTGGGGACTTGATCTTTGTAAAGGGTAACTCATTTGAAATAAGACTCTTCTGCCACATTCTCAGTTGAGTGGCATTAAAAAAACACACTCAAGAAATGTTTCCAGTTGTGAACACAAGTCTCATAATTTGTGACTATGTATACAAAAGTGATCTATGTGGATGATTTTAGGATGAGGAACTTAGTTGTATCAGGAAAACTGTTACAGTGGTGATTTGGTATTTACAAGCAACATGCTTCATAAGTAATTTTATAAAGAAGCCATTCTTTTTATATTTAACACAGTTTATGTATTGATAAAAAACCTCAGTGACTAGTAATTCATAATCAGAATCACTCCTGTATCCTGATATAGATGTTTAATATAATTGGATAGTCTTATATCTCTTGGCTGACCTCTTTAGCATAACAGAGATCACTTTAGAATAACAGAGTTGGAAGGGACATTTGGAGGTCTTCTAGTCCAATCCCATGCCCTGGCAGGTAACCTTATTCCAGACAAGTGGTTGTCCAATCTCTTCATAAAAACTTCCAGTGTTGGAGCATCCACAACTTCTGGTGGCAAGATGTTCCACTGGTTTATTGTCCTCACTGTCAGGAAATTCCTCCTTAGTTCTAGGTTGCTTCTCTCCTCGATTAGTTTCCATCGGTTGCTTCTTGTCCTGCCCTCTGGTGCTCTGGAGAATAGCTTGACCCCCTCTTCCTTGTGGCAGCCCCTGAGACATTGGAACAATATGCTATTAAGGGTTCTTGATAAACAATATGCTATTAAGGGTTAAATGCCTTTCAAAAAATATTTCTCAATGCTTATAGCAAGCAAAGATTTAAGGCTGATTCACATGGATCACATTGACCTGTTCCAACTGTGGTTGGATGGAGGACTTGATCCTCTGCTCATCTTTAGCATATATTGCATATATTTTCATGTTTTCTGCCTCCACATGAAAAGTTGTGCTTTCTGTCTTGAACTGCTCAAGAGAAGCTGTTTGACTTGCCTGTTGGGCTTCACATCTGCAATAGGACTCCTCTAGGGCTGGTTGCTGCTCTTGGCAAACGTTTTTCTCCTTCAGTTGCTGAAGTGGCTGCTTCACTCAGAGCAACCTTCCCCAGTTTTAATGCATAAAGTCACTGAAACCTGCTGGTTCTCTAACTGACCCAGGTATATGGGTGGCATGACTAAATCTTCCTGTTCAGACGGAGGTTTCTTGTTGTCAAAGATAGCACTATTTTCTTTGTCATGTCTATATCTCTGTCTATCTTCCATCCATCATCTATCTATCTATCTATCTATCTATCTATCTATCTATCTATCTTCCATCCATCATCTATCTATCTATCTATCATCTATCTATCTATCTATCTATCTATCTATCTATCTATCTATCTTCCATCCATCATCTATCTATCTATCTATCTATCTATCTATCTATCTATCTATCTATCTATCTATCTTCCATCCATCATCTTATCTTCCATCCATCATCTCTCTCTCTCTCTCTCTCTCTCTCTCTCTCTCTCTCTCTCTCTCTCTCTCTCTCTCTCTCTCCCTCTCCCTCTCTCTTTCTATCTATCTAAAAAATTTAATATTGTTTACAAAGTTAAAGCCTTGGTATCTGCACATATGTGTACATAGTAAATGGCTTTAAAATAAACAGTTTCTGTTCATTTTCCCAAGTGTGACTCCCTATTCTCTGTCTCATCCACTATTGGAGTAAAATCACAATGGCATTGCACAATGGTAAGATCTGCTCGGCACGTAGAAGGTTCCTACTTTGAAGTCCAGCAGAAATATTTTTAATTGCTATTGTGGTTGTTACTATTCAAATACAGTACTCTGTGTTTTGCAATATTTATTCAGTTGGGTTATTTTGCAGCTTTGGTAGCATCTTTCTAAGCCAAGTGTTGATAAAAATGTTGAAATTTGTTACCTTTTACTGCATGTCAAGAAAATGCTTTAGCTACCATGATGTTAGAACAATGCCTCAGCAAAGGGTTTGTGATTACCTCAACATTGTTAAATTTTCATTCTGAATTTTGAGGGACTGCTATTTCTAATTCCAGATATTTTGTTGATTTTATTTGTTTATATTTATTTATTACATTAGCAGTCTTCTGCTTGCCATGTGAAAAGGTTGAGGCACAGGGGCCTTTAAAAAAATAAAGATAGAAATAATCTGTTCATTTCCGGTTTTCAAAATTGGGGCCAGGAATTCTGCTTCTGTTCATTATTTTCTTTCTTTCTTAGTAATGGAATGCAATATTGTTCATAGATATAAGAGTAACTGGAGACCTTTGTACCTAAATAAATAAATAAATACCTATTTTTAATATTTTGCAGCACTCTCAATAACAACAACATCACACGACTCTCGGTGGCAAGTTTCAACCATATGCCGAAACTCAGAACCTTGTAAGTAATTACAGTTTCCTACTAGAAAGGTGTCAGAATCTGAGGATGCCTTTTGAGAAGTCCGTTTTCCCTTTTAGAAGCACCGGATTAAAGTTTTGGGACATTCTAAATCTGCTCCCATTGGCAGATGGGGAGGGAATTGAATTCAAGGAAAAGAAATGTATAATTTTAGGAACTCTGAAGAGAAATAGTGTTTCATTGAAGACGGGGGAAAAAATCTCACTCTTGTACGCTCAGAGGTAGCATGTTGATAACATTTAGGCCAATAGATTGTGTTTTTTTAAAAATAACCAAATATCGATAATATCAAGAAGGATAGATTGATATTTAAAGTAGTACAGATATATTTGATGCAATTAGTGGTATCTTGTGGAATTAAATAAGTCGTGTTTCATTTAATTCCACAACTCCATCTGTGACTGGCTGTCAAGTATGATAAATGAGAAATATTTGAACTTTTTTTTTTTAAAAAGTAAGCCTCAGTGTTTAATTAAATCAAAATACTTTTTCCAGATTCTTCCTAATATAAAAAATATAAGGCCTCTCAACAGTGTTTTAATTGAATCTTGTCGGCATTTGCCCTCCACTCCTCAAGCTGAAACTTGCATGTGAAATACGCCTAAATATATTTGAATAAATTCTAATCTGTGTTAATTTAATGCAGTAGCAAGGTTGATGCTCCCAAAGCCTGAATTTCAATATTAAACAATATTAGCGTCTGAAATAATCAGTTCCTTTTGGGCCGACAGCAGGAATGAATGGTCGCTTCCCAAATGAGGAGGGCAGGAAAGTGTCATATTTTAACCTTCAATCTGAGTCGGCATTACAGGCGTAAATAAAAGCATTCTATTGATCTCGTACTCTTTGGTTCACTTTTCCATCTTGTGCACTGACTTTTGAAACTGTGTGTGTGTGTGTTTTTTTTCCAGCCGCCTTCACTCCAACAACCTGCAGTGTGATTGCCACTTGGCTTGGTTATCAGACTGGCTACGTCAACGACCCCGAGTCGGCCTTTACACTCAGTGTATGTCCCCGTTACACTTACGCGGACATAACATAGCGGAGGTTCAGAAACGAGAATTCATCTGCAGCGGTAAGATCAGTCGGGTGTTTCCACCACCCCTTTAATAGATGCAAGACGAGATTGAAAAACCACATTTGCGTGCTAGTTTCACTAACAAGTAGTCCATGGAAGTCTGCTGGAAATCCACTTTTCCAGGATTCTGAGTGGCGCAATGAAGGCTACATCAGAAAGCTGACTTAGAAAATGGACTTGGAAATCTTGGTTTCATCCTCGTTTGGCTTGTAGAAATGCAATCCGCATAACTAGAAAAGTTGGAGGAGGGGGAAGGAACCAATATTCTGGCCCTTATTTACGTCTTTCGTTCCTTCACACAGTAATTCTTTCCTGCCTGATAGAAGTTATATCGGCTCCTAGGTCTACAACAACTTATGTTAGAAGAAGAAGGAGGAAAGCTAGACGCTACATATTTGATTGCCACAAACTCTGGCTTTTTCATAGTAACAGCTCAGTGCAAGAGGTGAAATTATGGCTCTGCGGAGTTCCACATCCCCATCCAAAATTAATAACTTACTTTTGCACAAAAAATAAATAAAAAAGCCTGAATGAGAACAATAAACAGCAGGCACCTTACATATTTTACCATCTGTGGGTTTCTTGTTTGCTTGTCATGAAAGAATTATGAAATGACAAGTGATCCGTTGCTAACATTTGTCTCTTTTTCTCTGTTCATAACCTCCAGATGAGGAAGAAGGCAAGTTCACTTTTAATAATAACAATAATAATTAATGATAATAATATCATCATCAATTGTATCATCAGTTAATTGTCAGTCACTCTTAATACATCCCAGTTGCCCAAACCTGATGTATAAAACTGTAACGTGGACCGTTCTTTTTTATTCCTCCCCTAAATGTGTTTGATGGTTATGCTTGATGAGAAGCTCTGCAGATAATGTCTAAAATGCACGCAAAGGAAATATCGCAGCCTTGCTAATCTTTCCCAACCTGGATTCCTTCCAGGTGTCTTGATCGACTCCCGTAATTCCCCAGACAAAAACTTGTTACAATAATGGTTGGGGTCAGTAGGGTAATAAAACATGCACTTCGAACATGGATTTATTTCCCTCTTTCTTGCCGATGGGATGCTATCATTCTGAACTCCTTTCTTTTTCGTTGTTGTTGTTGTTGAACTAGTTGCGAGAGAGAATGCATGTCGCATGTTGAAAAATGTTATTTGCTTTTCTACCATTCAAAATTAAAATAGAAATACCTATAAATAATATATTACTCAAGATGTTGGTACATCGTTTGAAATCTGAGTGTCCCCAACTGTGGTTTTAACTCATCTACGGTACTCGGTGGAAGTGTCTCAATGTGAGTTGTGGTGGGCATTTTATATTAAGAAGATTGGGAAGGCTTCAGAACGGTCCTTCTGGGATCTACCCGTCACTTCGTTGCACTTTTCTTGAATAGCCGTCTTGCAGCTCTAGAAGTGGCCATTTGTTGCTTTTTCAGGTCACCAGTCTTTTATGGCTCCCTCCTGTAGTGTGTTGCACTGCCCCGCTACGTGTACCTGTAGTAACAACATTGTGGATTGCCGAGGGAAAGGCCTTACTGAAATCCCCACCAATCTTCCGGAAGCCATTACAGAAATGTAAGTAACGAGGTCTTCCTCCTGTCTTTCTAACATCTGTTATCCAAGGTTCGTGTAATCATGAAGTGGACCGTGGAGAAACAGGGTAGATCTTCCTAGCAACTTAACTTTCCTGCGAATGAACCGATGTGGCTTTGATACAACTTTGTATTTGCGTCTGGGTAGTTGCGTCACTTGAATTGTTGGTATTGTTGCTTGCAAAAGCTTTCCGTCCACAAAGAGACAGAAATTCCTAATAGGTTCCTCCCAACACAGCTTTGGGGAGGGAGGGGGCACTATTTGTCCCTGCACAAATAGACTTAAGTAGCAATTCCATACTGACATAATAATATAATAATAATAATAATAATTTTATTTCTATACCGCCCTTCTCCCGAAGGACTCAGGGCGGTGTACAGCCTATTTAAAAACACAGACAAACAGCAATTTAAAATAATTAAATAAATTGGCTCATTTAAAACCCCAAAAAATTTAAATACCCCAATTTAAAACTATTATGTTGATAGTCCGGCCTGGCGGAACAACAGGGTCTTCAGTGCGCAGCGAAACATCATTGGTGAACTCCAGGAGTTCAATATATTGATCATTAGATATTGACAGCTCAGGATTTATGACCTTAACTCTTATCAATGGGATCTCCAATGAAAATAATGGCTGTTTGGTTGAACAGTTAATTCATTAATTATATCAGATGTAGAAGGGTACCCAAGTGACTTTAGAATAGAATAGCAGAGTTGGAAGGGACCTTAGAGGTCTTCTAGTCCAACCGCCTGCTTAGACAGGAAACCCTACACCACTTCAGACAAATGGTTATCCTATCTCAAATGGTTCTCCAACTTTGACATATGACATGTTGCAGAAACAGTTGCTTATCTGTGGAGTGTAAAGGATGGCTACTCTATTATTCTTGCAATTAATTCCATAGTGGGGAAAAAACACACACAGTTGTGTTACTCTGTTACTTCTATCGTACAGAAAATATTAATGTTTAGAGAGGCATAATGCAGGTCACGGCTACAATCACCTCAATTTCTTTGAGTGTCAGTCCACCATACCTCTAGAGACCCCTATTATTTTAACATAAGAGGCTTTTCAGAAATGGTGGTGGCTGCACTATTAACAGTAATAGACAGTATATCAAGAAAGAATTCCGGTATTAAACAACACCATAGTTTACAATTGCTATGCCGGTTTACAAATTATTTATTTTCGGCACTCTTCTTTCTATCCTTAGTTAACAGCTGTTTCTGCATTGCAATGAAATAAAAGTGAAGATTAGCTTCTTCCTATAAATGTGTCCCTGCAGGCTAGATTCAGTGATAGTTTTTGTTTTTCCAAGTCTCTAGCAAGATTTTTAAGGGAACGCGGTGGCTCAGTGGCTAAGACGCTGAGCTTGTCGATTGAAAGGTCGGCAGTTCAGCGGTTCGAATCCCTAGTGCCGCGTAATGGGGTGAGCTCCCGTGACTTGTCCCAGCTTCTGCCAACCTAGCGGTTTGAAAGCAAGTAAAAAAGGCAAGAAGAAAAATAGGGACCACCTTTGGTGGGAAGGTAAGAGCGTTCCGTGGGCCTTTGGCGTTGAGTCATGTCGGCCACATGACCACGAAGACGTGATCCAGACAGTGCTGGATCTTCGGCTTTGAAACGGAGATGAGCACCGCCCCCTAGAGTCAGGAACAACTAGCACATATGTGCGAGGGGAACCTTTACCTTTAGCAAGGTTTTTAACCTTTTGTTTTTCTATTTTCCATTAGCTTTTCCAGTACATTTTTATTAGTTCACAGTGCAGGGAAAAGTATTATTATGAAAATAGACATCATTTCTATAGCTATGGAAGAAACCGTAGAAACCGTAGAAACTGTCCAAAATCGATCCTTTTATCAACCCGGTGTAATTTTGAATGGTCGCTAAATGGACTGTTGTATTACATATGCAGATATCCGTGCATTTTTAAATCTTTTTTTTTTTCTAGTTCTCATCTGACTATTACTGACTAATTTTACAAGGGGGGGAGAGAGCATAAATCCTATGTTAATCAAATATTGAATATATTTACCTAATATATTTCTTTGTATTGCCTTTTTACAGATGAAACATAACATACAGTATGTTTTATAGTATGCCACAAATGCAAAATAAGATTAGTACTTAATGGAGATTATCACTAACGTCTATATCAAATTGACAGAATATTTTTTCGGCATTTAAAATTAAAAACAACTCCAGCCTCTTTATTCTCATGGTGTAACTTACCCATGTTTTTATACAGTGTTCTTTCTCATAGATACAGGCGACAGTTATAATATCTTATTTCCCTCTGATGGGTTTTAGAGCATCCAGTATTAATTTTCTTCTCTTTTTGTTAGACGACTGGAGCAAAATTCAATCAAGGTCATTCCACCTGCAGCTTTCTCACCCTATAAAAAGCTCAGACGAATGTAAGTGAGAAATACTTCGGAATTTACATAAGAAGGTTGTGATTTGTGCTAAATACTTTCAATCTCTTTTCTTTTCTTTTCTTTTCTTTTCTTTTCTTTTCTTCTTTTCTTTTCTTTTCTTTTCTTTCTTTTCTTTTCCTGCTTGCTTTCTCTCTCTCTCTCTCTCTCTCTCTCTCTCTCTCTCTTTCTCTCTCTCTCTCTCTCTCTCTCTCTCTCTCTCTCTCTCTCTCTCTCTCTCTCTCTCTTTCTCTTCCTCCATCCTTTTTGCATTAATGCCTTGCATTATTATTATGGTTAAAATATTTTTTTTCTTGACAACACAGGGCACAAAACCATATTTTTAACAGTATTAAGAAGAAAATTAGTTTCCACAGTTGGGTCTTTACAATATTGAAATAAATTGCTGTTTATCTTTTTCATTCATGGCGAATTTAATGAAGCTCCTTGACATCCAAAAGCCACGTTTCTCAATCTTGTGTGTAGTTCGACTCCCAGAATTCCCCAGCCAACAAGATCTCTTACAGTGGCCAAGGTTGAGAAACGCTGTCCTAAAAGGTGGGCTTGTGTTAACTGTGATATCTTTTCTCCTTTTAGTGATCTCAGCAATAATCAAATCTCAGAGGTAGCCCCAGACGCCTTCCAGAGTCTCCGCTCCCTTAATTCCCTGTAAGTACCCCAGCCTCCTCTCATAAGGGCTACATTCAACTGACAGAGATGCTTTTGTGGGCCCAGACATTGTGAAGGCCAGTCACTGTCATAAATGCTCCATAAGGAAACTTCTGCTGGAAACATTTGATCTATCGGTACGTGCTAACTCAACACTTCCAAAGTGGGGCATAATATTATCAAACATCACATGCCCACTGATGGGAGTAGACGGGCACTGATTTCTCATACGTAAGCACAGTCTCAAACTTTTAGGAGGTCTGAGTTATCTCGTTGCCTTTTAGAGGGTCTTTAGAAGTCCAGTTCCCTGCTGAATACTGGACCTACTAGAAGATCTCGAGATAGATGATCTCTCTCTGGAGGTCTTCAGTGAAGAAGAAGTCTTCATTTCCCATGGAATTTTGTTCCAGTCTTTAGCAGCTTGCAGGGTTAAGAAGTTCCAGTCCCTAGTCTGAATCTCCTCCTTCAACTACGGGTTCTGGTTCTACCCTTTGGAGCCATAGAGAATTAGCAAGTTCTTCTTTTTGTATAATTTGAGGACTTCTGTCATATCTGCCCTCAGCTTCCATAGGCTAAGCATACCAAATCCTTTAACTGTTAATAACGTTTGATTTCCTCATGTTTCACCATTGAATTCCCAATTTATTCAGCACTGTTTTTTGTTTTTTTTAAATTATATGCTGAAAACTGGACACCGTACTCCGAATGGGTCCTGGCCATTTGGAGAGGGAAGAATGGAACAATTGCTTTGCAAGAATAGATTAGAATAAGCAGAGTTGGAAGGGACCTTGGAGGTCTTCTAGTCCAACCCCCTGCTCAGGCAGGAAACCCTATACCATGTCAGTCAAATGGTTGTCTAGTCTCTTCTTAAAAACTTGGAGAATTCACAACTTCTGGAAGCAAGTTGTTCCACTGTTCCACTCCCAAGAGTTGGAGTCTGTGACCTCTTAATATACTCAAAATAGCATTTGACAGTTTTAAATCAGCTGCTTAATGAGGGTATGCTACAATGCGTATTTACTCAGACAACTGGTGAGAGTAGCAAATATTTAAGGAAGTAGTGGACTGTCCATGCCTTTTTTTTTTTTTTTAGTTTTGAAGAATGCCCATGGAGCATGTCAGGGCTAAAGGTATTTTCATCAATGGAGACTATAGTTCGATACTCTCATTGGCAGCATTCTGCTATTATTAATTTTATTATCATCATAATCATTGTTTAACCTGTCTTTAAAGCAGTTAAGCCATTGAACTTGGGTTTCAAATGATATTACCAGATACTAATAAAACCGGAGTTTTTGGAAACATAAACTCATCTTGATTGAAGATCTTTTGTATATGAAGTTTTAACACTTGTAAATTTGTTTTTAAAAATAATCCTATCTAATGAAAATGATCCTAGTCTGAAGTGAAGACAGTTTCAAATCTGTCCCTAGGAAACTGTAAACTTAATAGGTGAGGATAGATGGACCCTTAATTTAAAGATCTGCTTCACTGTTTAATACAGCTAGTTTAAATAAGTTTAATGTAATGCAATGGTAGAATTCACCCCGTCTTGGGTAAATTATATATTAAAAAATGCTGCTATACTATGTAAAGATATATGGGTCCAATATTTTTTCTACAGATGTTTTAAAAATACGTGTAGTCAGTTTTGCAATCTTTGGGGTCTGCAATGTTCTTTAACATGCAGAAGTGCTGTTTTCTTTCTTTTGTGTTACTCTTACCCTAAATGGTCTGCATTATTTTTAATGCAAATCAGCTGTTTCTACTCCTTGACATGTACATTATCCTGAAGCAGGTTTTTAAAGTGCATGTCCCCGATGTAAGTTCTTTTAAAAACTATTTGTAAGGCCATTTGCATTCAGTTTTCAATAGCATATTTGTTTTCCAGACGGTAGGTATGTGTACAGACAAATGCTTAAAGATTTTAGGTTATGCTGGTAAATAGAGCTCTGAAGTCTGGTGGGAACAAGACTTGCAAATTCATTCCCTGTGGGTTTTCTTTTCTTTTTCTTTTTTTGATGTCTAACTATTTCTTTGGTTGTTTTCCTGAGTTAAGTAAAAATAGGCACATACTATGTCCCCACCCCCCATATTCTGAATCTCTTTGCAAGTGTACTGTAGTAGAAGAAGCCATTTATCAAACTGCATTGTACTCACCAGAGAGCTAGGAAAGGAAATAAAATTGCGCTGCTGTAGTTCAGCTAGCTGCTTCCCCCAAATTTAATGTGTCTCAACTTCCATTGCAGTTACACTTCCGTATGTTGTTTGCTTAAGCTCAATTAGACCTGAAATGTTCAGGGAATTTTCAAGCTACTGAAAATTCCAGCTGTATTTCATGTCTGAAACCCAGAGAGGTTGGTTGGTCCACACAAATATTCATTCCACGACCAAATGAAACCATACAGCTGTTGGCTATTCCTTCATTCCAATCAGAATAGAGTTGGAAGGGACCTTAGAGGCCTTCAGTTCAATCCTCTGCTCAAGCCCTACCCTTTCAGACAAGTGACTGTCCAGTCTCTTCTTTAAAATTTCCAGTGATGGAGCACCTACAATTTCTGAAGGCCACTTCTGTTCTACTAGTTAATCGTACTCACTGTTAGGAAGTTTCTCCTTAATTCCAGGTTGCTTCTCTCCTTGATTAGTTTCCATCCATTGCTTCTTGCCTTCTGATGCTTTGGAAAATAAGGTGACCCCCTCTTCCTTTGTGGCAGCCCCTCAGATATTGGAAGGCTGCTATCATGTCCCCCTTAGTCCTTCTTTTCTCTAGACTGGCCATACGCAAATCCTGCAATTGTTCTGGTGTGCCAATGGTGTAATTTGCACAGAAACTCTGCAGGAAGTCAACACGCATTGTTCTCCCTGGTGTGATATGCAATTGATGTGATGCCACTAGTCAAGTAAAAATTGTGCAGTCCTGATTTAGGTGGCTTTATTTTAGCTGGACATTAAAGCCAGGTGGGTGACTTTGGGCCAATCACCAGGCGACCGTGATTTCTAGTCCTGCCATGAAAGCCAGTTGGGTGATTTTGAGCCAGTCATTCTCTCTCTCTCAGCCCAGTTCCCATCACAAGGCAATTATTGTGGAGAAAATAGGATGAGGAAGGGGTATTAGGTATGTTCGCCGCCTTGAGTTACTTATAAAAATAGGTGAGATTTAAAAAATCTAAAAAACAAAAACAACGCAAACCTGTGAAGCATAGCTCTCAGAACAATTCAGTGCTAATAATGTGATTTAGATCAGAAGACATCTGTGAAAATAATTAGGATACTTTAAGAAGAACTAACCAGACCCACCCCAACTCCTTATTGAGAGACTGACAGGGGAACATTGGCAGATAAACTCGTGTTATTCAGAAGTATTTTCATGGTCCAGCATGAGAACCTTGTTGTACTTTTGCTGGGAGAAAATGGCGGTCGGAAATTTCTAGATGCATTAATTAACTGTTTTTGTTGTTGTGGTTGTGGTTGTTGTTGTTGTAGGGTTCTCTATGGAAACAAAATTACCGAACTTCCCAAGGGCCTTTTTGAAGGACTTTTCGCTCTTCAATTGCTGTGAGTATTTCTTTTATAAAACCCAGTTTTATTTGTCTTCATTGAGAAGGGAGTTTGGGGTAGAAGTGGGTTGAACCAGCCTGCTTTGAGGGGAGAAATCTCCATCTTTTGAAGTTGAAGGGGTTTTTCTAACCCTTTCAGGCTCTCATCTCCTATTCCTACCCTTCATCAAGAGAAAACCTTTTTTTCCCCCTTTCCCCCTTGATTTTCCCTTTTGTTTTGCTTTTAAGCACTTGAACGCATGGTTTGAGAGTACCAATTTTAAGGAAACAATTTCATTTGTTTTATGCTGTTTCCTTGGAGTTATGCCTGTTAGCCTCCCTGTCTCCCTGTCTGTCTGTCTATCTATCTCTTCTTCAAGCAAGGCTTTTTATTTATAATTACTATTTTTTAAAATAAGTATGAACGTTGCATTTTTCAATCATAGTTACATATGGAGGGAGACAATGGGGAAGAGGCAATCATGATTGAATAGATACAACTTCCATTTGTTTGAAGGATGAGTGACGGAGAATATTCCTATGCCTAGGAATGCGATTTTCCACTTTTTATACAAACCTGCAATTTTCTCCTTGCTGACTGTGTCCCCTTTTCCTGCCATTCCACATTGACACGGACATTTTCAGCCAATGCTACAGCTGATGCCATGAAGCTTCATAATTACATTGAAATTAAATGATTTAACTTGAATTTAATCAGTTTGAAGGAAGTGGGAGAAAGATGAGGGGTGTGAAACCTCATGTACAGGGTATGAGATAGGTAACACCCATATCTTTCTAGTCTAAGAACTTAAAGTAAGATGGATGGAAAATACAATTCTGATAGATTCTGTATATCTCTTTTGCTCAACGCTAGGATCTGCTCAGCTCCCCTAAAGGGAATACTCTCTATATAGTCACAAAATGGTCCATGTAATTCACAATAGAGAGTTTGAACCCCACAGAGAGACCAGAGGTGGGTTGCTCCCGGTTCTGTCCGGTTCTTGCGAACCGGTAGTAAAAGCGGTGGGAGGCTCCGCCCACCTGCCCAGATGTCATAATGGATGATCTGCACATGTGCAGAATCTTCTGTGCATGCATAGCAAGTGCATAGCAAGCAAGCACACTCCCATTGCGAACCGGTAGTAAAGATAAGTAGAACCCACCCCTGAGAGAGACCTGTGGTTTGCTACATTTGATTCATCCCAATACACATGTGACCAATGGTCACATAGAGGTGAGGGCAAACAATTTGATATCCTGAGGGTGTAGCAGCAAAGTTGCTTGTGAGCAACAAACAACCTCCAATAACACTGAACAACTGATGAGTAGTATTCTCTTTAGCTGCATAAGATACACTGGTTTCAAAGGAAACAGAATTGACAAAAGTACCCAACCTTTGCATGTATGATAAGGGAGGGAGGGAGGGAGGGAGGGAGGAAGGAAGGAAGGAAGGAAGGAAGGAAGGAAGAGATAGATCCGAGAATATAAGAAAAATCTGCTGGAGAAATAACAGGAATATCTGATTTATTTTTGTATTCCCATGCTTTTAAATACTAATTTGGGAACTAGCAAGGTCCCACAGAGCTGGGGGAAAAAAGAAAGGTTGAATGATTGAATCATGATTATATAAATATATTAAAATTACTTGCATCAGAGAGGTTAGCTTTAAAATATATGTGATTACGAAACAAATATTGTTTTGGTTTGTAACAACATAGGTATATGTGTGTGTAATGCATGTATCTGCATGTATGTGGTGTAGGCAAACAAGGACGCATAGATAAGTATGCACACATGTACCCGGCAGAAGTAAATTTCCTTGGAGTAAACAATAACGCCGCTTTTCATCTTACGTTGTGCTAGTTTGTCTGAAGCAAATGGCAGCTCCTTGCTAAATCTGGTCCACCTGGACAGGCAATATCCTAACTCAGAAGTGGGAACGGGGCCTCTTTTATGACTTGTGGACTTTAGCTGAAGCCATCTGGCTCAGGGATTCTGGGTGTTGGAGTCCATAAGTCATTAAAGGGCCTGGTGGCTCAGCAGACTAAAAGCATTGTGATTAAGACCAGCTGTCTGCAATTACTGTAAGTTCGAATCTCGCCAGGCTCAAGGTTGACTCAGCCTTCCATCCTTTCTAAGGTAGGTAAACTGAGGACCCAGATTGTGGGGGCAATAAGCTGACTTTGTATAAATATACAAAAGTATGAAGGCTATTGCTTAACGCATTGTAAGCCGCCCTGAGTCTCCGGAGAAGGGCAGCATATAAATCAATTTTTTTTAAAAAAGGGCCACAGTTCCCCACCTCTGTCCTAACAGAATATTTGTATGAAAAATCATCAAGAGAGCCTAATGTTTAGGCTAAAACTAAGAACTGGAGGGGGGAAAAAGTCAACTAGAACTTGCTGATGCATGCTGCTCCTTCACTACACATTGAGAAAACTCAAGTGGATTCTAAGAAAACTGCTTCCGAGGTCGGTAAAACGAGGACCCTCATGGTTGGGGGCAAGAGGCTGACTCTGTAAACCGCTTAGAGAGGGGCTGTCGAGCACTGTGAAGCGGCATATAAGGCCAAGTGCTCCCGCTACAGCAGTGAAGCTTAAGAAAGCTTAATTAAATGCCTAATACGATTCCATTCTCTTTGGTTTTACAGATTATTAAATGCTAACAAGATCAACTGCCTGCGGGTGGATGCTTTCCAAGACTTACATAATTTGAACCTTCTCTCTTTGTATGACAACAAGCTTCAGACTATTGCCAAGGGCACTTTCTCCCCTCTACGAGCGATTCAGACGCTGTACGTATGTGCATTTCGATTTCGCTCCCCAAGTAGAGCAGGAAACTTTGGCAAAGGTGGAAAACCAACTGCAGTATCTTTTCCCCCCTTTTTTTAAAGTGTTCTTTTTTTCTTTCTATTTGTCAAAGGCATTTGGCTCAGAACCCGTTTATTTGTGACTGTCATCTGAAGTGGCTGGCAGATTATCTCCACGTAAACCCCATTGAGACCAGCGGTGCTCGCTGCACCAGCCCCCGCCGTCTGGCCAACAAAAGGATTGGGCAGATCAAAAGCAAGAAATTTCGTTGTTCAGGTAATTTCTTTTGCTCTCCAGATACTTTTTCTTCCCTTCCAAAGAAAATTCACACAGCCTCTCTGAAGAGGGGAAAGAAAACTGCAGACATCCTTCACAGAAATCCTGTCTGGCTCTTAGTTGAATTATTTAGCAATCAAAGGAAGTCTGGACTGGAAGTGTAACATCCATGGAGTTAGTAGCCCACATATCAACCTTGGTTAAGCACAAAATATACATTTAGAAATTGACTATATAATGCTTTTTAATTTTGTACTAAGTCAGACCATTGGGCTATATTCCTCACAGCATTTTATTTCCCCAATCCTGGAGTACTAGGAAAAACTTTTTTTAAAAAAAAAAACCAGCAACAGAAAATTGAAACGTATGTCCTTTATATTACAGGGGAAAGCTTATATTCTATCATGATAAATTGTGATGTTTGTTTTTTTTCTAATCTTACTCTATTTCCTCCTTTCTTTCTTCTGAAATCTAACTTGTAGCATCTGGCGTCCAGCTATTCTGCAGTTAATTCTGTTAATTTTTTTTTTATGACAAATTCGAGAATAACGCAACTAACCTTGATGCAAATAAGTTTATATCCAGGCATACTGTGTAAAATCAATGGATGTAAATATACATTTCCCCCCTGGTAGTCACTCTAGCCTATCTGTCGTCCTTACTTAGTCTAATAAATTAATTCTTTGCTTGCTGACACTCAGGTTCCTATTTTTCTCTCTTTCTCTCTCTCTCTCTCTTTTTTTAAATGTAGCTAAAGAACAGTATTTCATTCCAGGTAGGTTTGGCTGTGCGGTGCAATTAGTTGCAGACTTGTGCTGTCACACAAAGCAATTTTATATTAACTTCTAAGCACAGTGATGCATGCTTTTTAACACTAGTAAAAACACCCTTTAGAGCAAGGGTCTCCAACCTTGGCAACTTTAAGACTTATGGACTTCAACTCCCAGAGTTCCTCAGCCAGCGAAGCAGGCAACCTGGGGAACTCTGGGAGTTGAAGTCCCACAAGTCTTAAAATTGTCAAGCTTGGAGACCCCTGCTTTAGAGTAGTGCTAGTTGCCTAGATTTGTTTCCAGAACCCATGGGCTTTGCATGCAGCTCTTGATATCCAGCTCATAGTTTCTTGAAGGGGAACTTGCTAGGATATTTTGTCTTGCTATAGCCTGCTTACTTTAACATCGTTTTTCTTTAAAATCTGAGCTGCTTTAAAACGAAAGAATCCTGTTAAGGATCAAAGAGCTGAGAAAACCCAAAGAATCCTTTCCCGCTTTGCTTTTTTTTATGCCCTGAACTTGGTTTTTCTGCTTGTCTTGCTCTATTCCTTTCTTTTAATGACCTTTGATTCCCGTGCTTGCAAAATCACACCGTGCCAAGCCAAAATTGGAGGGGAGGTTTTCTTTGCCCAAGGATCCACGGACCATCCATGGGTACCATTGCTCTGATAAAGTGAAAAGAATTAAAACATCACCACTATTTTATATCACGTTAGTTCTCCTTGCACTTGCCACACACCAACCCCGTTGGCTGTTGCTCTTTGACACATGCTTCCATTTTCATTATTTATTTTGTGTAGCTAATCTTTACTCCAATGCTTTCTTGATAGTTCAAGGGAGGATCTATAGGATCACACTCTTACATTGCAGGATCCTGATAGGTGAAAAATAATTGGCTGGCAGGAGGGTTTCAAAGTTTAATGAACCTTTTGACTCAAATACAAACGCGTGACCTGCCAGCAAAAAATAAATAGAATTATTTGATATGATAGCATATCCCTCTTTGTTAGGAATAAAGGCTGGCCTACTGCTTTCCTGGAAGAAGATCCATTGGATTCTTTGCTGTAGTGAAATGCTTTTACAAAAAGAAAAAGGCCTTTTTGGTTATTGTAGAGACTTCTGTTTAAAAAAAAAAATCAGAAAAATGAAATGACTATTTCATTTTAAAATCATATCAAACACTTGGCACAGCTGGCTGGGGAATTCTGGGAGTTGAAGTCCGCGCAGCTTAAGAGTTGCTAAGGTTACTAAACACTATGGATCTATGGAATGCATACCTTAGTCTTGCAAAAGTCACCTTCAGGACAGATGGGCTCCATAAAAAAATAATATATAAAAAGCTAAAAGCTGGGAGAATCCAACTTGTGAATGAGTGTTTACTCAGTGCAAATGAGTTTATTATTTTGAACTTCAGAATGACAACCTGTTTTGGGGTGGGGCTGTTTGCCATAAAGTTAGCTCTTTTTCTTCTACTTCTTTCAAACACACCCAGAAAACTCCACACCCAGCCAATAGCATAGCATGCTTGAACAGTGAACATACATGACCAGAATGACACAGGGTTCTGCTTTAGTTGTGTCCCCTTCCCCTTAGTTCCCTAATGGCCATTGGTGACTTTCCTTGGGCAAACCACGTCCCGTACCTGGAATTAATTGTTGTGTGAAGTCACGTTGTTTTTGCTGTCCTCTCTGCTTCCCCAAAACCCTCCCTTAACCCTGCTCTCTTTTGGGATAAGCCACACAACCAAAGAAATGTACGTTAAAGGTACGTGCTAAAACAATAACCCAACTCTTGGATTTGGAAGCACCCAATTGAAGCCAACTTGTTCCTCAAATCCTAGGTGAGATCAAGCATCTCGGCTCTCTTGGTCTTCTGGAAGGCTTTCCTTTGGCTCTGTTTTCACTGGAGATCCCCCTGTCTCTCTTTCCTCCTTGTCTGTCTTTTCTTCTCCCTCTTTCCAGGAGTTCACCACTGGGGCTGTAAGTAATGAAGGGTGTGTGTGTGGATCGTGCCACCTGCTCCTCCGATCAGAGGCACTTTCTCTTTTGAGTCTCGGTCTCCTCGCCTTTGATCCAAGAAGAGTCCACAACCCTCCTTTGCTTTCTCTCCTCCCATCAACCAACCAACCAACCCTCAGATCTTTTCTAGATGTTTGTTTGATGTTGTACATGTCTTACTTACAACGAACGGTGAACAGATCTCCTCCTGCACGCCTGTGTTGCTCTCCTTTCAGATTCAGGGATGTGACCGTCACGGAGGAAGTTCTCTCTCCAAGGGAGGCCACGGCCACCTTCTGAGGTTTCTCCCTGCAACCCTTTCCTGTCCCTTCCTGTCCCTCTTTTCCCCCCGTTGTTTCCTCTCCTTGTCCCGGTGGATGAAGTTTGATTAAGTGGGCGAGATTTTCTGTTGTGCTTGATCTAACCATGTGGTTGTGAGGTATGCGTAAAACATGGTTCTGTCAAGCACCATGGAACGTCACGCAGCTTCCTACAGCATGAAAAAGCTGCTGAGGCTTAAATCTGAATTATAGATTCAAAAAATAAAATAAAATATAAAACCAAACGGAGAAGCAAGGCAGGGCTGTAAACTGCATTGTTGAGAGTTGACGTAAAAAGGCTGGCTTTGGCAAAATGGGGAAGTGGGAAAAAAACGGGTGCAACGATCTAAAACGGGGTTTTTTTAAAAAAAGCACATTGAGCCAAAACGGACGTTTTTCCCACCGTAAAACGGAATAGATTGGCCGACAGCTTCGTCAGCAGAAAGGGCGGCTAGGCTGTGAAAAGCTCCTGTTAATGTTAACCGGCGTGGGGTTTCCCCTCCCGCAAATTTCAAGCTTTCTAAAATTTAACCCTCGCTTAAGCCTTTACTATTCTTCATGATCACAAAACCCTTTTCGTCTCGGTTGCAAGATCGACTTATTTTCTCTCCTCCTCCTCCTCCTCCTCCTTCTTCTTCTACCAAATATTGGGAAACCGCCTTCAGGGACTTAAGCGCATGTGTTTTATGTTTTCTTTCACCCCCCCAGGCACGGAAGATTACAGATCCAAACTGAGTGGCGATTGCTTTGCGGACTTAGCTTGCCCTGAAAAATGTCGTTGCGAAGGCACCACGGTGGATTGTTCCAATCAGAAGCTCAACAAAATCCCCGAGCATATTCCACAGTACACGGCAGAACTGTAAGTCCCGCCTTGGAGACAGGCAGTCCAGCAACTGAGCCCAGAATTCATCTTGCTAGGGGACAAATTTGTTGAGTGAGCTTTGACCCGTTTTATGACTTTTCTCGCCACGTGGGTTAAGCCACTCACCGCAGTTGTTAAATTGGTCATGTGGCTCTTAACTGATTGTGGCTTTCCATTTGACTTTGCGGGTCAGATGGTCGCAAAAGATGCTCCCGTGACCCCGGGACACTGCAACTGCCATAAGTACGAACCAGTTGCCAAACTAGGTGGCTCAGTGGCTAAGACACTGAGCTTGTCGATCAGAAAGGTCGGCAGTTTGGCGGTTCGAATCCCTAGTACAGGTCTCCTGCGTGAGCATGGGGTTGGACTAGATGGCCTCCAAGATCCCTTCCAGCTCTGTTACTGTTACTGAAATCTGAATTACCTGACCCTGGGGATGCTGCAATGGTCATTAAGTGAAAAATAGTTCCCAAGTCACTTTTTTCAGTGCCGTTGTAACTTCGGACAGTCACTAAATGAACTGTTATAAGTTGAGGACTACCTGATTGATATTGTTGCTTATGGGAAGGGAAAGACGAAGTTTCGATGTATGAACTCTGCTGTGGCCACCCTGTCTTCAGTCTAAAGCTGCAATCAGCAGAAGGAGCTGAACAAGCTACAATATCTCTAAACATATCAAAGGCTGCTATCCTAGAAATGTCTGTAGCTGCTAAAGGGGGGAAAAAAATGAACCCAAACCAAATCACCACTAGCTTTATGTGTGGTGATTCTCACCATCCTTACAATTGGAATTAGAGTGTGGATGAGTCAGGCTGGTTCTAAGGCAAACTTGCAATTGGATTCAGACATAGTGAGTTGACTTGATTGGACTTGAAAATGTGGGCCTTTGGATGAAATGTTCACAACAACCATCTTCCGGTCTTTGAATCGGTTTGTCCCATCCATGCTCCTTTATTTCAAGAGTTTCATTCAGTGAGTTGATGGAACCATCTTTAAGTCAACGCTTCGAAGAGAAGCTTAAACAGCCATGCTACTCAAACTCTCCTCTCTGTAACCTTCAACTGAGCAGAACAGGGCGTCCTAGGGCAACGGATTTTGAACCAAGGTACCTCAAAGGGTCTAACTTAAGGAATGCATCCAAAATCTGAGACCCATAAAATTTGGTAGATTTGTGGTCGCTTCAATGTTGCCAGACTTCTGCCTGGAGGCTCATTAGACCTTCGGTAGGTCTTGCCCTAGTCTTCCACCATCTGGGTCGACCAGACAGCTGCCAGAGAGCATTCAGCCCTACTCAAACCATTCTCAGCAACTGAGAACCCATTCCCATCCCCACTGGTTTTTGCTTTGGACCACTGTTTCTCTGTTTAATTAAGGCACTATCTCGGAAACAAGGACGCAACAGGTCACAGGTCATCTAGCTGATATTACAAGTATATTATTAGTAGCTTCGGCACATCATCATCGTCATTGTAATTATTTTATCCACGAATGCTTTAATATTATTATGAGGCCTACCTCCATTTTTATTGTTGACAATATTGTTAACATTTGTTTTAGAAGAAAGAAGCTCGGTGCTTCGGGCGATATCAATCTCTGAGCTGCAGTTCCCTGTGCTTGTTACGATACAAACGACAAACTGAAGCCCTTCCAATTATATTCTCTGCTGTGTTTCACAGCTGGAAGGGAGCGGAGAACAGAAACAACCTCGGGGAATGCTTGCTAACGGAGGAGTTTTTCTAAGCAAGGAAGAGAACTGATTTAGCAACAGGCATAATGACACTTGCTTTCAGGAGGCTTCGTTTAAGGATTGACTTGTTAATTCAACCCATGTGCTTGGGGGTTGCTGCCAAAATTTGTACTGAACTGCGTTAGGGACGAGGCAAACTGTAGCAGATAAGACTCAAAACCATGTTATTTAAAGGGAAATGGGACGGCAGAGTGGTCAGGCACAGCAAAATAACCTCTTTGGAGCTACAACTGGCCTGTAATTTATATAATAAATAATAAAAAATACAAATTTAAAATAATAAGAAAGACTCAGACTATGATGAAGTACAATTTGGATGCACTAATTGTAAGTCTTAAATGTTCCAATATTTGAGGGGCTGCCCCAAAGAAGAGAGAGTCAAACTATTCTCCAAAGCACCTGAGGGTAGAACAAGAAGCAACGGGTGGAAACTCATCAAGGAGAGAAGCAACCTAGAACTAAGGAGAAATTTCCTGACAGTGAGAACAATTCATCAGTGGAGCAACTTGCCTCCAGAAGTTGTAAATGCTCCAACACTGGAAGTTTTTAAGAAGAGATTGGGCAGCCATTTGTCTGAAGTGGTCTAGGGTTTCCTGCCTGGGCAGGGGGTTGGACTAGAAGACCTCCAAGGTCCCTTCCAAATCTGTTATTCTGTTCTGTTCTGTTCTGTTCTGTTCTGTTCTGTTCATTCATCCATCCATCCATCCATCCATCCATTCATTCATTCATTCATTCATTCGCCCTCTAAGACTTTCAGATGGGAAACAGATAGCAAAATTCAAAAGGGAAGTTTTCCAGAGAGGATGTGATACGCTTCAAGACTTTCACATTAAGAATTTAACGTAGCACATTCCTTAAAAAGATCCTGTTATGTCCATTTGTTTTCTGCCTCTACATTTTCTACAATTACTTTTGAAATGAATGCACATTTTGTTTCTAGAAATGCGTTGCAATTAATAGTTTTGTCACATGTGAAATACAAGCAAAGTTAAAGGGGAAGGCAAGATTCACTTAACAATTGTGTTACTAACTTAACAACTGCAGTGATTCAGTTAACAACTTTGTCAAGAAAGGTCGTAAAATGGGGCAAAACTCACTTAGCCTCATGTCTCATGTAGCAGCAGAAATTTTGGGCTCAATTGTGGTCGTAAATCTAGGACTGTCTCTACAGATGAAAAGGCTACCTATGTATGGCACAACTTTTTAATGCAATACACACATGCCATAGCTTTCCTTTGATATTCTGAAACCAATTGTTGTGTATGTATGTGCAATCATTTATGAAGCATTGGAAAATGTATAAAAAAAAGGCATATTCACATAAAAGGAAGACAGATCAGCAGATTCTTCGTGTAATGTCAGATTGAATCGATCTGTCAATTATTTTGGGAAAGGACAATAACAACTAGTGATCTGAAGACAGATATATTCTTCAATTGGTGGGATATGCATACCAATCTACTTATTAAAATCATATGGAATCTGTTTGCATTTGGTAGATTAATTAAGCAGGATTTTTCAGGAACATCTGTAGCCTGTTTAAATTACGAATTGTTGTAATCCGGCCAATAAATTTTGCTTATTGCACAAATGTAAACCCAGATAAGTAAATCCATAAATAACTATAAACATAACTTGCTTAGTGTCTGATTTCTGCATCCCTCATAGTGAATGCGTATCTTATTGTTTGTAACTATTATACGCTATTCGTTTTTGAGATAAAATCCTGATGCTTACTCCTCCCAGCTGCTGTATCAAAATCTGCAGTCAGTCGATGTCTGCTTATTTTCACCAGGTGGTCAATCTTTTTTTTTTATTTTGGGGTCTCAAAATTTGACAGCATGTTATTAATTGGTGTTTTTGCATAGATTTACTAAAGACATGAACTCGAACATAGATATTTATTATGGTTTCCATTTACAGGAGACTCAATAACAATGAATTTACAGTGCTGGAAGCCACGGGGATCTTTAAGAAGCTTCCCCAGCTGCGTAAAATGTGAGTAAAATTTAACAGCCTGTCCTGGTGTAAGTGGTCTCAGTGCAATCGTTAACTTTTTAAAAATAAAATAAAAAAAGAAATAGTCTAGTAGGAAAGTAAGGCTGTTGAGACGAACCACCTGTGATATTTATCACAAAACATCCTCAAAGATCAACTCATCATAATCTGGATGCCTTCGGATAGGTTGCATCTGCAAATTCCAGATAGTATATTGTGGTCCCAATCAGAATTCCAGAAACGGGGGAGTCCTATCGGAGTTGATGGATAAGAGGCTACAAAAGTTTCATATAAGTTGTTTAGAAATCTCAGTGTCTCATTCTAAAAGGAACACAGTTGATCTTGGGGAAGGTATAAATGAGGAAGGGGTTGAACTTGGAGAACAGACTTACACAATCCTGCAATTGAGAGAAGGGTCAGAAACAAGCTCAAGGGAATTCCACTTTGATTTTGTTTAGCATAAGATGGGACAGAGAAAAATTTGAACAGGCTTTCAAAATTCTGTTATTATACCCCATGACCATAAAGTGGAATTGCTGAGAGTCATGTTTTCCTGACCTGGCCTACCTCAAAAGACTGACATCAGTCTTGAAAGCCATTAAAGTGGCGCTCTCGCCTCACAGTCAGGAGGCTGTGAGTTCGATCCTAGGTAGAGGCAGATATTTCTCTCTCTGGGCACAATGAGAATGTATCTGCTGAACAAAACTCCGCATTGGCGACAGGGAGGGCATCTGGCCATTAAACACTCATCTTGCTCCATTCAGTTGCCCAGACTCCACTCCGCAAGGGATTATGGAGTCGCTAAAAGATGATGATGAGCCTTGAAAGCCATTATTCAAAGTTTAATACATTCGGATGGGAAAGATTGATGATCAGCTTTTTAAAATCCTACAGCCCTATTTTTTTTTGAAACTTGCTACCGCCCTCTTTGCTTTTCTTTGGTTCTCTTGTAATAGAGATTAGGGTGGCTAACTACCTTTTTTAGCAGGCTGAAAAAAGCATTCTAGTTATGAATGTGGAAAACCAAATTATAAACTTGTGTATAAATGCAACATATATTAGTTGGCATTATTCTACCTTGATAAAAATTTAGTGTACATTCAAGCACGCAGAAAATGGGATTTATTGTAAGTCAAATACTTTTGAGATGTCAAAATTAATATTTTAAAAGTTCTTGAAATGATTCTTGTCATTAGATTATGATAGTATTTTAGAAATAATTTTTCCTTCCCCTTTTCTGGAATCCCTGTCTCTGGTTGATGTGAATGCCAAGCCTTACTTATTGCTCTCTTGAAATCAGTGTCAAAAAAACAAAAAAAGCTCAGTTCTAGAAATGATTGATCTAAAGGATATTTGTATTTTCTTCATTATGAACGTGCAACAGAAATCTAAGCAATAACAAGATCACTGATATTGAAGAAGGCGTATTTGAAGGAGCTGCCGGAGTCAATGAACTTTTGCTAACCAGTAACAGGCTCGAAAACGTACGACACAAAATGTTGAAAGGGCTGGAAAGTCTGAAGACTTTGTAAGTCTGCATTTTTTCCTTATTCTTTGCATTTAAATGTCTGTGGAGATTCTCTGTCATCCAGGTCAGGGTTGTCCCAAAGGTGCTTTTTCAAAAGGCAACTGGACTTCCTTTGTTTTTCTTTGAAGATGTTTTGCTTCTCATCCAAGAAGCTTCTTCAGTTCTGTCTGGACTTTATTTGTTTTTCCTTGAAGACGTCTCACTTCTCATCCAAGAAGCTTCTTCAGCTCTATCTGGATGGTGGAGAAATTCATAAATCCATCCATTCTCCATCATTCAGTTGATATGCATTTGTCTTGGCGATATGCACCAAGACAAATTCCTTGTGTGTCCAATCACACTTGGCCAATAAAGAATTCTATTCTATTCTATGTTGGCGATCCTATTTTTATCAACAGCCACACGAAAAAGTGCTGCTGAGTTTTGTCCAAACCAGTCCCTTAGATTTTTGAAGCCATGATTTTCTTCTTCTGCCTGGGCCTCGTTTGCCTTCAACCTTTCCCTGGAGGATTAAATGAAGGATGCCATATTTTTCTGGGGGTTGCATCACATGTCCGAAATATTCTAACTTTCGCTTTTAAAAGGTTTTGATTATTTCCCTGTATCATCTACTAAGGAAGTATAAAATATCCTGTTCCAGGAACAGAATGTTTATTTTCTGAGCCACACTGATTGGATCAGTCCAATAGATTTTGAGAAGTTTTTCTCTGGCCCTGAAGCCATTTGTGATGATCCGAAAGCATCCTTCCAGTTGAGCCTGGACCCCATCCCAAGCACCATGACCCCCTAACCCCCAGAACAGCCATATTGGTATGGCCCAAAGTAGACGTGGAATGGTTCAGGATGTTCTAAGATGCTGTTTTGCACATCCAGGCTATTTAGCAACATCTAAGGAATAATAATGAGTGGGTGAAATAAAGAGTTTGTTCCTATTTCTTCTTCTTCAGAATGCTCAGGAGCAACCGAATTAGCTGTGTGAGCAATGACAGCTTCACAGGTCTGAGTTCTGTCCGGCTGCTCTCCTTGTACGACAACCAGATAACCACCGTAGCTCCCGGTGCCTTCGACACCCTTCATTCTCTCTCCACGCTGTAAGTTGGCTTCGGTTAATAGAGATTCAGTCCATAAGTTACGGTTAATCAGAGATATTGATAACACGTTAGAAAACGTGACATACAGAACATTAATAGCTGATGGGAACGTAGAAAGGGTCACAATAGGTTTCACTTGACAAGTTGCTTTTGATGGCTGAGTTTTGGGGCTGGAGGCTGCGACAATTCTAGTGTAACAGTCGTAAACCAGCCTGCAGTCTATGAAGAAAGAGACAACTGAAGATCAGTCTTATTTGGTTTAAGAAGAGAAGCAGAATAACATAATCGAAGAGTTGGAAGGGACCTTGGAGGTCTTCTAGTCTAACCTCCTGTTCAAGCAGGAGACCTTATACCATTTCAGATAAATAGTTGTCCAATCTCTTCTTAAAAACCACCAGTGCTGGAGCACCCACAACTTCAGGAGGCAAGTTGTTCCACTGGTTAATTGTCCTCACTGTTAGGACGTTTCTCCTTAGTTCTAAGTTGCTTCTCTCCTTGATGAGTTTCCACCCATTGCTTCTTGTCCTGCCTTCAGGTGCTTTGGAGAAGAGCTTGACTCCCTCTTCTTTGGGGCAGCCCCTGAGGTATTGGAAGACTGCTATCATATCACCCTTAGTACTTCTTTTCATCAAACTAGACATACCCAATTCCTGCAACTGTTCTTCCTATGTTTTAGCCTCCAGGCCCCTATAATCCTCTTTACTGTTCTTTAAATATATTCAGTAAGTGAGCCTCTGCAGGTCTAAACCATCAAGTCAAACTTAAAGGTAAAGGTAAAGGTTCCCCTCGCACATGTGTGCTAGTCGTTCCCAGCTCTAGGGGGGCGGTGCTCATCTCCGTTTCAAAGCCGAAGAGCCAGCGCTGTCCGAAGACGTCTCCGTGGTCATGTGGCCGGCATGACTAAACACCGAAGGCGCACGGAACGCCAAAGTGGTTCCTATTTTTCTACTTGCATTTTTTATGTGCTTTTGATCTGCTAGGTTGGCAGAAGCTGGGACAAGTAATGGGAGCTCACCCTGTTATGCGGCACTAGGGATTCGAACCGCTGAACTGCCGATCTTTCGATTGACAAGCTCAGTGTCTTAGCCACTGTGTCCCTTACTCCCAGCTAAAAAAAAGAGGTTGCATTCTATATGGATATATTTGAAACGTCCTTTTCCAGAACCACCTGGTCTTGAAATTGTTTTATTTTTACTGGAAGAAAAGCCAAATTAATGGGAAAGGGGGAAGGAGAAGTAAATGTGCTATACTTAAAAAAATGCAAGTTTCTGGGGTAGGAATTCCTGAGACACGTAATTGCCAACACACTTAATCCTCTTTCCACTTGAAACGTGACAAGTTATACCTGATGACTAATTTGCGCCTATTTAAGATGGCATGTTTATAAATAATGAAATTGTCAAAGGTCTTTCCTGAAACGTGAACTTCCAGGAAGCCTTGAAACTTCTGCAGGCAAATTCATTTTGTAAGCGACATGTAATCAACTCAGCTGTCAGTTTAGATGGGAAAGCCATTCTCTGGAGCAGATAAAGGATGGAAATCTTGAGGAGACAAATTAATGAAAGAACAATCGTCAGGTTAAGCTTAATAATACAAGGCAATCAGTCTTCATCTCTATATTAAATTACTACATTATCAGGCGTAGATATTCTGTCAGCAAGTCAGATCTGTGACATCTTTAAATTGTTTCTCAATATTTTCTAAGCTCCAAGTCAAAGATGGCTCTCCTGGATAGAATTTTTGGAGAAGGGGGAATTGGGGTAGACACCGGTGTTTTGACTACAGATGGAAGGTAGGTTTTCCGTTGTTAATGAGAAGGCCTCAACGCAGGTTTTGAGGTTGTCATTTTGGGGTAAGTTTGAGTTTTATGGGATAAAATTGGATAAAGGACAAAGAAGCAAAGCAATAATTTTTATTTCTCTTACCGAAAATAAACAAAGAGTTATCAGCCACTTTTTTTAAAAAAAAAACAAAAACAAAATGAAAGAACTTTTAATTGCTGCGGATGTCTGAATTGTTTCTTTTCTTTGCATGTGGTGGCGTTGCCCTTTGCAGGAACCTCTTAGCCAATCCCTTCAATTGCAACTGCCACCTGGCCTGGCTGGGCGAGTGGCTGCAGAAGAAACGCATCGTGACGGGCAATCCTCGCTGCCAGAAGCCTTACTTCCTCAAGGAGATCCCCATACAGGATGTTGCCATTCAGGATTTCACCTGTGAAGATGGTAAGGCAGGCAGTCCCTGGGCTCAGCCAAGACTGGGCATCACATCACGCCGTTAGTACAGAGTCTCTTAAAATCCGTGAGCACCCGCTGCCTCCTCCAATGAGTTACTACTCCGCTCTAATAACTCCAATGAAAGTCTCAGTCATCCAGGTCATGTCCCAAAGGGGCTTTTCCAGACGGCCACCGGACTTCCTTGATTTTTTTTTTCCCCTTGAAAACATTTCACTTCTCATTCTTCAGAACTGAAGAAGCTTCTTGGATGAGAAGCAAAATGTTTTCAAGGAAAAAAAACCTAGTTACCTCTTAATAATTCAGTTGAAATCCCATGGCAGTTGATAGCAATATGAGGAACCTCTGGAGGGGAACAAACTTGGAACCCTGACTCAGTCCTGGGATGAAGTCACTCCAGGGGTGAAATGCTTTTTTTTTTTTTTTTTACCTTTTAAAAGCATTTTTTAATACCTATTCGCCCAAACCGGTAGTAAAAAAAATGCCTAAAAAGTAAAAAATGTAAAAAAAAAAAAAGTTCAAATGATCAGCTGAGCGATGTGGAACTGCTGCAAAGGACATAACTGTGAAAAACTTTTATAGCTTACTTTTTTCAATCCCGTTGTAACTTCGAATGGTCACTAAACGAACTGTTGTAAGTCGAGGACTACCTCCATTCATATGGCTGACTTTAACCTTGAGTTGAGCAGAGGCAGGTACAAGATCTATAGGCTGAACAATTGGCACTCTTCCACTTGTTCTAATTCGCTTCTTCCTGGAAAAAAAAAATAGGTCACGAATAACCAGAGATTGTTTTACAATCTGTTGGGCTCCAGCTGAAGTTCCACTCTCAGTTAATTGTATGTAAACCCATTAAATTCAGAGGGAGGGGGAGACATGAGAACGGACTTCAGGGATCTTTCTGAAATAAGAAAGGTGAATTTTCTTCATTTCGTGTGGAGCATAAAATGGATATATCATGTGTCAGGAGATACCAAGAGTTGAATCAATTCTAACTTGGTTCACATCCAGATTAATTAAGAAGACCATAAGTGGTGTACTCGGACCTTCTCAAAATGCAAAAGTTATGCTGTAACTTAGGATCGCTCTGCTGAATCTATCTGGGTGCAGCTGTTTTGAGATCTTCAGGTACAAAAGAAAAGCCACTAAGCATTACTGTAAATTTTATGACTGGCGGGGGATACTTGAATCGCGGTGGTTCTTGATTTCTTTTGTCACAGCCCTTAAGTTCCTACTAGTGGTTGTAAAGTTCTTCTACCCCTGGCGTTTAGCTTTGCTTTCATGACGTAGGTCAGAAGTAGGCAATTACGGTCCATTTATGAACTGTGGACTTCAACTTCATGTTGCTTTCATGACGTAGGCCAAACATAGGCAACTCTGGGACCTGTGGAGTTCAACTCCCAGAATTCCTGAACCAGCCATGATGGCTCAGGAATTCTGTGAGTTCAGGCCCACAGGTCATAAAGAGTCCACAGTTGCCTGTCCCAATATACACAATGTGTTAAATATGTTAAAATAGACTAGCACGAGTGAGGTCTCATTCTGGAATACCTGAAGAATCTCATCCAGGGGGACCATCATCCGTCCACATGGATCCATTAAGATCAAGAAAGGAATGAAGGATTTTCTTTTATAGGATCTCGTGCAAGGTCTCCTCCAATGGTTGAACTAGAGCTCATGTAGACAGATGGGTTGTTGGCCCCACATTGTTGAGGGATACTTGGTGAGCCTTTAAAAGTATCCATAATCATGATTTATTTGTGAGCCAAAATGTGAGCTGAACTTCATTGAAGTCCTATTAATAGATGAAGAAATTGTGGTCAAGCACGCAACACACAAAAATGGTACACAACCTCATTTTGTTTCTTATCATTTTCAACAATAAGTACTTTCCTCCAGAAATCTGGCTTTTTCTGGCCTTCAGATGACAAAGGATCAAGCATGAGAAAATGCAACTATCTTGTGTTGCTGTTTATATGTGGATTTGTCTATGACATTTGTGGTATAATTGCAGTGGTACAATGACACTTATAGCAAAAACATTCAAAACAACACGGTTTCCTTTTCTGTGAATAATTAGCTACCAATAGATTTATTTTTCTTCAGCTCTTACCCTTCTATTGCTGTATTGCATGATGTCCTGATCGGAAAATGAACACGAGCAATTTGTGATATAGAAATGGAACTGCAGGCTACTCAAAAGCCAGAAAAAAAGATAATTTTAGATCCAAAGGTCTTCTACTCTCTTTGGCCAGACTGTATTTTCTTTCTGGGTTTTTTTTTTTCTTCTTTTCTTTTCCTTCTGCTACGTTTCATTTTAGAGATTCAGCTATTGTAATAACACAGAATGATTATTATGCTTACGATGTTTATGCAATACTCCAGTTACTCTAGCAACAGAAATGCTGTAATCTCCCACTTCCTAAGAAACTATTAGATGGATAATGGAAATGTATTCTTGAAGGTATAATTGAAATATGTCCTTGAAGACACAATTGGAGGTATAATGGCTTCAAAATGTCTATTGAGTGGAACACTAATAGGCATCTCATTGTCTATATTAGGTGCCCTTAGCTGAATAAAGCTTATTTATTTTATTTTTGCAATTTTTTTTTATTTCATTTCCAAAGTTAAAATACAAAGTGAAGGAAAAACAGGAGAAACAAACTAACAACCATAAAACTCTAATGATACAAATAGAAAGTGTACAAATAAAAAGTAACAGATGGCAAATATATCATTCCCACTGGTATTAAACATAAGAAGTCCACCCTGGTTGAATGCTTTTGTCTTGTCTTGCCTTGCCTTGCCTTGCCTTGCCTTGCCTTGTCTTGTCTTGTCTTGTCAGAATAGAATAGAGTAGAGTAGAGTAGAGTAGAGTAGAGTAGAGTAGAGTAGAGTAGAGTAGAGTAGAGTAGAGTAGAGCAGAACAGATCAGAATGCAGAATAACAGAGTTGGAAGGGACCTTGGAGGTCTTCTAGTCCAACCCCCTGCCTAGGCAGGAAACCCTACACCACTTCAGACAAACGGTTATCCAACATCTTCTTAAAAACTTCCTGTGTTGCAGAATTCACAACTTCTGGAGGCAAGTTGCTCCACTGATTAATTGTTGTCCCTGTCAGGAAATTCCTCCTCAGTTCCAGGTTGTTTCTCTCCTTGATGAGTTTCCACCCATTGCTTCTTGTCCTGCCCTCTGATGCTTTGGAGAATAACCTGACCCCCTCTTCTCTGTGACAGTCCCTCAGATATTGGAAGACTGCTATCATGTCATCCCTAGTTGTGTTGCATTGCATTGCATTGCATTGCATTTTTATTATATTGGCTGCCCATCTTACCACCGGGTAACTCTTGTTTTATTTTATATTTTAACTAGGGAATGATGACAACAGTTGCTCTCCCTTGTCCCGTTGTCCTGCTGAATGCACCTGTCTGGATACTGTAGTCCGTTGCAGTAACAAGGGCCTGAAGGCTCTACCTAAAGGCATCCCAAAAGAAGTGACCGAACTGTAAGTAACACCTTTAAAAAAAAACCTCTTGTTTTGTGCATATCTGAACACTTACAAGCATTCTAGTATTCCCATGGTCACTTGATCCAGTTTGGAAGCTTGGGAATTGACTTGTATTTATGACAGTCGCAGTGTCCCAATTCATTCAACAACTGTCTCACTCAACAACAGAAATTTTGGACTCAATTGCAGTCGTAAGTCTAGGAAGACCTATACAAAATAGCTATGTTCTACCAAGCAAGATAATATATATAATATATATATATTAATGAATCAATTGCTATTGGCTTCATATTAGATTTCAAAGACTGTCTGTTTAGACTCCAGTGTAGAATACATTAAAGATAAAATAACCTTTATTGTCATTTTTTCCCCCTGTGGGCACCTTGGCACACATTAAAAATGAAATTCAGTTGTCTGCCCTCAAAAGTGTACACACATACAACGCACATACAGACATGCTATATACATACATATGGATATACCTACATCCTGATATATAAATACATATAAACATTAATCCATCTCAAACACATAGTGGAAAGAGGAAACTTGGGAGCTCATTCTGTATGGAACTAGAGTAGCATTGCTTGCAAAGTAGAGGTTAAACTTTGATCTCGCAAAATTGTGCTTCTCGCATCTGGCTTCACCCCTGAATATTAAGGTGGTGAAATAAACTCTTAATGATTTCAGCTAAATAATACATGCCTTCCTTTTTGTAGTTATTTAGATGGAAACCAGTTCACCCTTGTTCCCAAAGAATTATCAAACTACAAGCACTTAACTCTGATGTGAGTAACTTCCAGAGCATTTCTCTGCGCTGGTATCATTTCTGAAGTGTTGTTTTATGCTATATTTTGGAAGAGGCCTGCTTTGGGATCTAACTATCATGTCTGAGGGGTTTTTTTTTTAGGGGATGTAGAAGCAGAATCTCTTGTAACCCCGAAAAAGACCTGTTTGCTGTTGGTGAGCATAAATGAACCGAAGTAGGGTGAAATCCAGCAGATTCTGACAGGTTCTGGAGAACCAGTAGCGGAAATTTTGAGCAGTTCGGAGAACTGGCAAATCTGGCTGGCCCCAGAGTGGGGTGGGAATGGAGATTTTGCAATATCCTTCTCCCAGGAGTGAGGAGGGAATGGAGATTTTGCATTATCCTTCCTCTGGAGTGGGGTGGGAATGGAGATTTTGCAATATCCTTCCCCTGCCATGCCCACCAAGCCACGCCCACCAAGCCACACCACGCCCACCAAGCCATGCCCATAGAACCAGTAGTAAAAAAATTGGGATTTAACCTGAAGGTATTCAACTCAGCTATGAAAAAAAAGTTGGTTTAGTTTCTTTGCTTGGGATTTTTCAACAGTAGAGGGCCGTGTAGTGAAAAATCAAAGGATTATTAAAACTTATTTTAAAAAAAAAAGTCATTAGATTTAAAAATTAGGCGTGTTTGTTTCAACATGATAGCTGTGCTTGCATCGAAAAAGGCAAGGGCCAATCTGTCTTGATAAGAGATAAGTCACATTGCAGTATGTATGCATAAAGTATTGACTCATCTTTACATTTTTGCAAAAAATATTGAATGTATGCATCCTTTAAAAGAGGGCAATGACTCTTTCAATGCATATCTTCTTTAATACAAAGACACAGCCAGGAATTTATTTAAATATATAGAAACAATGTTGTATTCAAGTAAACATATTTCATACAATTTTAATATATAAGTTACAATTCTTTTTGTTCCATTGGTGTTCTTGTTCAGTTTGGATGATCTTGTTAATAACTGCAAATCCAAAACATAGTGAGTCTTCTGCTACAGATAATATGATAAACCAAATTTAAAATCATGTGCTAATAAATTGTATTTATCAGTAACAATGTTACGGTTCATTTTTAAATATCCGTGTTATAACACAGAAGATTTCTAAATCTGCTGTGTTGTTTTTTGTAGAGATTTAAGCAACAACAGAATCAGTACTCTCTCAAACCAGAGTTTC
This sequence comes from Pantherophis guttatus, assembly GCF_059756535.1. Taxonomy (NCBI): domain Eukaryota; kingdom Metazoa; phylum Chordata; class Lepidosauria; order Squamata; family Colubridae; genus Pantherophis; species Pantherophis guttatus. Next base: position 82,971,104 of record NC_142070.1, on the reverse strand, counting down.
AGCAACATGACCCAGCTTCTTACTTTGTAAGTATTTATTCTTTCAATGAAGCAATAAGCTTTATTAATTTACTCCTTGGATTTGACTATGTTACCATTGCAACTGAGAGAGAAAAGAAGTTGAGGAAGGATGGTCCTTGGAGGAGTGGTCTACTTAGACCTCACTTAGAAGATTCAGAAGGATTTTGACAGATGTGAGCATCTGTATGGCCAGTCTAGAGAAAAGAAGGACTAGGGGTACATGATCACAGTCTTCCCGTATTTGTGGGGCTGCCACAAGACTTGACCACAAGGGGGGTCAACTTATTTTCCAAAGCTTCAGAAGGCAAGATAAGGGGGGGTTGGACTAGAAGACCTCCAAGGGTCCCTCCCAGCCCTAAGATTCTATGTAATTCTATGTAACTCCTTATTGCATTATGTTGTTTAGAAATCAACATTTTGTATACTTTCAGAATTCTCAGTTACAATCGGCTCAGATGTATTCCAACACGGACTTTCGATGGCTTGAAATCACTTAGGCTGCTGTAAGTAATATTCCTGCCCTTGCTTTTCTGTGTAATTTATTTATTTTTCATATTTCTGTGAAAAGAAGGACTCTGGTGAGTGTGCAGTTTGGTTTAAGCTCAACCCTGCTGTGACTCTGGGATGTAATTTCCCATTTGGTTTTATCCCATAGACTCTTGTAACATAAATGGGAAAATCTGGGGAAACGTGTATTTGTTTTCTATTGCCATTGTAGCTGCTTACAATAGATAGTAGCCTAGCTCATCCGTGCAGATCTCCAAAAACTAAGCATAATTGGCCCTTGTGAGTATTTAGACTGAGAGTCAAAAATATGCAGAGAAATGCAGGGGTAGATACTTCTAAGTTGCTTTCAACATGGATGAGTTCATGAAGTCAACAGGTTTACTTTCACTTTGAACAAAAACTCTTTGGACTCATTTCCTATTTTTGTACTTTTATGTGTGCTTACAAGAAGCCACGTCTGCGGCATGAATGCTCCACCATCTGCATCCAGAGGGGGCTTGTAGTGCCTTGGGGTGGTGAGCTGGAGAGGGAATGCTTGAAAAAAAATTAAGCGCTGCTACAACACAACTTCTTAAACTTGAATTATTTTAAATTGCACTGCTTAAATACAGTTCATAATTAGAGTAGAGTAGAGTAGAATAGAATAGAATAGAATAGAGAATAGAGAATAGAGAATAGAATAGAATAGAATAGAATAGAATAGAATAGAATAGAATAGAATAGAATAGAATAGAATAGAATAGAATAGAATAGAATAGAATAGAATAGAATAGAATAGAATAGAATAACAGAGTTGGAAGAGACCTTGGAGGTCTTCTAGTCCAACCCCCTGCTTAGGCAGGAAACCCTACACCACTTCAGACAAATGGTTGTCCAACATCTTTTTAAAAACTTCCATTGTTGGAGAATTCACAACTTCTGGAGGCAACTTCTGTTCCACTGATGAATTGTTCTAACTATGAGGAACAATGTCTAAACTGAAAATAAAATTACAACCTGAGAGCTGCATTTCTGAAGAAGCTGTGTGCTCTAAGTTCAGTAAACTTCAAGAACTTTATTACGGACATCGCCTGGATTTTTTGCAGCTTCAGAAGGGTAGTTCCAAAATGCAAAAAATTAAACCATATCTACTTAAAGAATACATACAATTCAGCGCAAATAAATTGGGTCCTGGAGTCTCTACAAATAATGCACAAAGGGAGAAAGTAAGACACGGAACAGTGAGGGGGACTTGAGTTCTTCAGACGAGGGTCTCTCTTGAATTCCTGGGAGAAGAGAAGGAGCACTTTCTAACCTGCTTCCATTTTTCTTTCTTGTTTAGGTCTTTACATGGGAACGACATCTCCGTTCTTCCTGAAGGTGCTTTTAATGATCTTTCAGCATTATCTCATCTGTGAGTATTTGGACCCTCTTTACAATAAGGTTCTGGATTAGAGTATCCTATATTAGCATTGGGACCATTGACTGAGATTCCCACCATAATCTCAAATACTGTTCAGGCAAAATGCAGGTTGCTGTGTCTTTAACACCATGCATAAAAGATGCTTTTAGCGGTGTAATTGGGTAGGAGATGGATTTCTCTGCCCTGAGAATTATTTGGTGATATAATCGGCTGCAGCTGAACACTCAAGTAATACAACGAGCGAAGTATTCACACTCGGTTAACTGGAAGGGATTTAGTCTGCAGATAATAAACTTCTAATGGGTAATGGACCATGGATAGCTATCTGGTTGCCTTTTGTCCTTGGTAAAAGCAGGCAGATAAGGATTTATCTGTCCAATTATAATTTTTAACAGGGCAACTCTGTTTGGAACATGACCTGAGGTAACCTCAGCTACCTATGTAGCGAGAGACGTATTAGCATGACCCAGTCATGCTAATACGAAGCACGTCTGAACCCTTCAATACATTAACAAACACCCATGAAATGGAAACAGGCACATGCAGGAAAGCAGAAACATTGGTTGATGGTCTCTGCTTCTACCCTCAGTGCCCATCGATTCATTTGTAAGATCTCCATCCAGCTGCTTCTCTGAGAGGTCCAGGCAATCTATGTAGCCTCTATCATGGGCAATTTCACGAGGCCGGCCTAGCTAAGACAGACTGATTGACGGGTCCAAAATCTGTGGAAGCTTCTGTAGGTTGAGGGTGGACTAGGCTCCAATACCTTCGCCACTGGACCACCATGGCGTTTGAAGGAATTCAACTTTCTGCCCATGTATTACAGTTTGACTCATAGATTAGATTATCAAATAATAGTTACAAGGTTTATGTAAGAAGCAACAGATGGAAACTTACCAAAGAGAGATTTAGACTACAACTAAGGGAAATATTCTGATGGTTGTTTTTAATAACTTATAATTAATCAGTGGATTGTAGGTGCTTCATCACTGGAGGTTTTCAAGAAGAGACTGGACAGTCACCTGCCTGAAATGGAATAGGGTCTCCTGCTTGAGCAGAGGGCTGGACTAGAAGACCTCTAAGGTCCCAGCCAACTCTGTCATTCTGTACATAGCAATCCTTCATTTTCCCCCCCAACAGTACTAGCTGTGTAAGGTAGATGAGGCAGAGAGAGGCTGACATATATCAAGTGAGCTTCTGTGGCTGAAAGCAAAATTCAGGAGAAGAAGCTGGGTCTCCATGATCCAAACCTTTGCTTCTCCACTATCCTAACTAAACAATTTAAAAAGGTGTTGGATTATAAGCATTCCTTGAGAATCTAGTCTATCTGGTCAGTCTCTTTAGTTGTGGCTTTCTTTGTGTCTCCTTTGCAGCTAGGCCTCAACTTACAACCTCAATTATCTAATTGTTATCTAATTCTGGGTTTTATTTAATTGACCAAACTAAGTAATAATTTTAATTAGCAATTTTATGATGTTTGTGTGTCTATATTTTTCTTGACTGTACACCGCCTTGAGTCCTATGGGAGAAAGGCGGTATAGAAATACAATAAATAAATAAATAAATAAATTGAGCCCAAAATTTCTGCGATGCAAGACAGCGATAATTGAGTTTTAGAATAGAATAGAATTCTTTATTGGCCAAGTGTGATTGGACACATAAGGAATTTGTCTTGGTGTGTATGCTCTCAGTGTACGTAAAAGAAAAGATACATTCGTCAAGAATCATAAGGTACAAAACTTACTGATAGCCATAGAGAACAAATAAGCAATCAGGAAACAATATCAATATAAATCGTAAGGATACCAGCAACAAGGTTACAGTCATACAGTCATAAGTGGGAGGAGATGAGTGGTGGGAACGATGAGAAGATGAATAGTAGTGAAGACTTAGTGAATAGTTTGACAGTGTTGAGGGAATTATTTGTTTAGCAGAGTGATGGTGTTTGGGAAAAAACTGTTGTTGTGTCTAGTTGTTCTGGTGTGCAGTGCTCTATAGCCTTGTTTTGAGGGTAGGAGTTGAAGCAGTTTATGTCCAGGATGCGAGGGGTCTGTAGATATTTTCCCAGCCCTCTTTTTGACTCGTGCAGTAGACAGGTCCTCCATGGAAAGCAGGTTGGTAGCCATTGCTTTTTTCTGCAGTTCTAACTATCCTCTGCAGTCTCTTGTCTGCCTTGTTGGGTTGCAGAGCCAAACCAGACAGTTATGGAGGTGCAGATGACAGACTCCATAATTCCTCTGTAGAACTGGATCAGCAGTTTAACCCCACAGTTTCTTGCCACAGTTGTTAAGTGAATCACAGCAGTTGTTCAATTGGTAACACAGTTGTTATGTGAATCCTGCTTCCCCATCGGCTTTGCTGGCCAGAAGTTCGCAGACTCCCTGCGACCGTCATAAATATGAGTCCATTGCCAAGCGTCTGAATCTTGATCACGTGACCATGGGGATGCCACAATGGTTGGACGTGTGAAAAATAGACATGGGTCAGGTCACTTTTTTCAGTAACTTTGAATGGTCAGTAAATGAACTGTCGTAAGTCAAGGACTACCTGTAGTTTCATTTTACCCACTTGGAATTAAAGGCACATTTGGCTTCTGTTTCCCCCTCGCAGAGCGATTGGCGCGAACCCCCTCCACTGTGACTGTCACATGCAGTGGCTCTCGGACTGGGTGAAGTCGGAATACAAGGAGCCGGGCATCGCCCGCTGTGTCGGTCCCGGAGAAATGGCCGACAAACTCCTCCTCACCACTCCCTCCAAAAAATTCACCTGTCAAGGTACGAAGTAAACAATTCCCTAACCTGTGTGCAAGTGCTTCTTTGGCTAGTATTAAATTTAAGCCACAACCGCTGCTGCTGGGAGGAAGGACTGCTCATCCTGAGAAGGAGGAGGAAGATGTCAGGAGAAGGATGTTGCCATTCAGGGACTCCTTTCTCCATAAATGACACAGCTGTGAAGACACCTCAGGAAATGATGAAATGTTGGAACTAGAAGCTGAAGGAAATGGAGGCCCAGGTGATGCTTTTCTTCCCTCCTTCTTGTTCAAAGCTGCGAACCCAGAAGCAAAGGAATCGTCCTCTTAACGACCCCATCATCCTTTGCAGGGTGGAGTCTGGGCAACTGAATGGAGATGAGTGTTTACTGGCCGAATGCCCTTCCTGTCGCCAATATGGAGTTGTTGTTTTTTTTTAAGTTTTATTAAATTACATTGTAGTACAATACAAAAGATATCGGTTAGACAGTGATAAAATATATAAAGGTTAGATACATTCTTTTATTATAGTGTCTCCTAATTTACCCATTTATTTTAATATTTACACTATCTCTTATCCCTTCTTTATTCGATCTTCCATCCATTTATACCAAAATCCCCAGACCGTATAGTATTCCGAATCCTCTTCCTCATTTATTTCGTATGTTAGTTTGCTCATCTTGGCACATTCTAGGATTTTCTGAATTATATGTTCTTCCGGTGGTGTTCCCTTTTCTTTCCAGTGTTGTGCGTATATTAATCTAGCTGCTGTAATGATATGGATAATTAGGTATCTCTTTTTTTTCTCGTACGCCCTCTTTAGCACTCTCAGGAGAAAGGTTTTGGGCGCCAAATCTATATTTTCCTCAATTACTTCTTGAATCCAATTTCGGATCTTTTTCCAATACTTCATCACCTCGGGGCATGTCCACCACATACGAAAGAAGGTACCCTGGTGGTGATCACATTTCCAGCAATTTGGGCTTATGTTTGGGTAGATTTTGGCTAGTCTTGTGGGAGCTAAGTGCCATCTATATAGCATTTTATATTGATTTTCTTTAAACGCTACCACTCTTGTCAATTTATCGTTTCTATTCCAAATTGTTTCCCATTCATTTAGATTTATTCAGAGTTTTATTCAGAGATATAATCTCATTATGCCCAGAGAGAGAAATATCTGTCTCTACCTAGGATCGAACTCACATCCTCCTGATTGCTACCGCACCACTCCCAGAAGCAAAGGAAGATTGGAAGTAAAAAAAAAAAAAAACAGATTTTACTGATTCTACCAACAGGATTGGTTTCAATTCTTTGACCACGTGCACATTTCCACGGTGTCTGATTGTGGCCCTATTTCATGAAAACCACGACGAATGTACAGGAAGGCTGGAAACTGCTGAAAAATAGAATAGTGGGATTAATTCCCCTCCTAGGAATGCTGTGAAGATCAAATGGGAGTTGAGTCACACCATTGTTAACAACTAGAAGGAATATAAATGAAATTATTGAGTGGGTGAAGACCTGCCAAGCGTTGTTTGTTCCGTTAAATACCTTCAAGTTCATTGCTTATAATTATTCCAGCTCCTTCTCTACCTTCAGAAATTGAATTTAGGGAAAGTTGAATTATTTCTCTTCTAATCTTGTTTGTAGCTTCAGAGAACCCATTATTTCTTTTTGCTTTTGAAGCGTGAACTCAACTGTTGCCTTTAGCTTCCATTCTGGCCCCGACATGAGCCTTTTCTGCATTTCTTCCCCATGAAAACTCAATGTCCCTCTTTATTTTCTCCTACACCACTCTTCAAAACCAATATTTTTCTTACCTTTGCATCTTGTTATCTGTAAAGTTTTGAATGCCTTGCAGATTGACATCTCTCCTTCCTTCCTCCAAAAGACTTCAAATATACATTCGTTGTTTTACATAGCTCATTTAAATAGATTTACAGATTCCATGATAAATTCAGTAAACTTGAAGGGGACCCAGCCTTCTTTTCTGTTTTTATGTGTTAATCCTGGGCAAATTCTGCAATATTTACCTTTTATCAATATTTCCCTTCCTTCCCTTCCCTTCCCTTCCCTTCTCTTCCCTCCCCTCCCCTCTCCCCTCCACTCCTCTCCCCTCTCCTTTCCTTTGCCCCTTCCCTCTTTTCCCTTCCTTTCCTTAACTCTCCCCTTCCCAATCCAGTCCATTCCATTTATCCCTCACTACTGATTAATGCCTAAAATCAATCATAGTTCCCCTTCATTCTTCAGGGTTTTTGTTTGTTTATTTGTTTCAGATTTTCTTTAAAAATTGCCATTATCCAGAAGTTTATGAGTGCAGGCGATACAGAATATTTGGGGGGCAGGACATGAGGGACAGGAATACAAACTGAGTTGTGAATTTCCTTCTGCAGCAGGAGTTCATTACGCAGGAGATTCAGGCAGTTCAAAGGAGTGTAAAGTGTTATTGCAAGCGTAAGCTCTCTTCAAGAATCTGGCCAACTAACAGCCAAGGGAAATGAGCGGGAGATAAGTGGGGCATTCAAGGGGGGCTGGACTTCGATCTCCTGTGGGTGCAGGGACTCGTGACTTATGATGCATTTGACGCCCCCTCCCTTCAGGCTCTTCATACCTGTGATCTACAAGGAAAAGTATTTAAATATGAGAGATAAATAGGGAACAAAGAAACCCGTTAAAGTAAAATTGAGAAATTTCAAAATGTAGACGTGAAAAGGAAATTGATCTGGGAAAAGGTTATTTTTTAACAGCCCTAAGCAACTCACCCAATTAAGTAACATCATCCAGTGGACTTCAGTCCTATTGACTTTCTATGCCAAAGGCCTTCAAACTTGACAGCTTTAAGACTTGTGGACTTCAAGTCTTAAAGCTGCCAAGTTTGACAACCTCTGTTCTATACCATCAACAGAATTTTTTTTTCCTCGAAAAACTGCTCAACTCCCCTTGATACAAGCTTGATTCCCATCGTAGAGGTTCCTTAAGCATAGCCGTATCTCACGTGGCAGCTTTGAGTTAACTAGGGTAGCACCAGAAGCTTGGAAGAAATGATGATCAGCGATGAAAGGGCTCGTTTTTGTAACACAAAGAATTATTTGTGCTTATTTGAAGGTCCGGTGGATGTCACCATTCTTGCCAAATGTAGCCCCTGCTTATCCAACCCTTGCAAAAACGATGGAACTTGTAACAACGATCCGGTTGATTTCTACAGTTGTTCCTGTCCTTACGGCTTCAAGGTATAGAAGACATTAAATAAAAAAAAATAAAAACCTGCGTTCTTTAATTAATGCGCTAGTTGCATCTTTTATACGAGTGAGTCCCTCCGTTCCTAACGACTGCTTCTCTTCCCTTTGGGGGTGCAGTTTTATTTCATGTTCCCAGCCAAAAAGAGGCAAGGACTTTTTCTGTCCTTCAGATGCTGTGGTTCCATTACAGATAGAAAGATATGCTGGCAGGACTGATGGGTTTCGGATGTGGAATCGATAACCTTATTTTTCTATGCCACGTTTGTTCATTTTTGTTCACTTACTCGTAGGGTCGAGACTGTGAAGTACCCATCCATGCCTGTATCAGCAGCCCATGTAAAGAAGGGGGAACTTGTCACTTAAAAGAAGATGAAAAGAATGGATTTTGGTGAGTTTAAAAAAAAATAAGATACCACATGTGGTGCTCTTGCCATAAGGCAAACAATTCTGGCAAATAATTAAAACACAAATAGAAGAAATCATAAATCAACAAATAGAAATGAGGCCAGAAACTTTCCTACTGGGAATAATTACTGGGTCGTATGAAAAAGAAATAAGATAGTTAATCATTCATATAATTAAAGCAGCACGAATAGTTTTTGCCCAAAACTGGAAAAACGACATACCATCAGAAGACAAGGTGATTAGAAAAATTATGGAGTGTGCGGATAAGCTTACGAAGGAGATACAAGAAAAGGATGAAACAGAATATTATTTAGTCTGGGAGAAATGGTATAAATAGTTGGAAGAAAAGGGGGGGAAAAAAGGGGGGGGGACAAAGGAAGAAAAAATAATGGTTAAATTAGGTGGAGAAATATAGGAAGAAATGGGAAGAAATAAAAACTGTGGAAAGGAAATTAAGTACATGTTCATGTCAAATGTAAATAAAATAACTAGAATAATAGAATATATTATAATGGTATATATATGATATATTAAAAATATATGTATAAAAGATATATGAAGATAAGAAAGAGAAAATGTATAAATATGGATTATTGATGCAAAGATGTTGAAAAGAAGATGTAAATATCTGTTTTTTTTTAAACTGTTTAATAAAAATAATTTTTTAAAAAAAACATACAAAAAGGAAGCCATCTACCCCCAGCACAGAATCTGTGACTGTTTCTTCCTCTTCCAATCTCCCAGTAATGAAGTAGTTGATGCGTATTGATTTCCAAGTCTTTCATACAAATGTCAATGAGCTTAAGGCACTTTGAAAACTTTTCTTGCTGTCAATATGCCGTTTTTAGTCAAGGCGCAATGGGGGAAAGATAAAATGATTTGGGCCTCTTGTCATCCTAACTAACAGCCAGCTAAATTCCTCCTGGAAGTCTCACCATTCAGAGGTTTTGCTTTGCCTTCTAGCAGCTGCTTGTAAATGATCAGAGTTAAATCCAAGCGAAACACAAAATTAACAATGCATTTCCAGTCCAGCACCCTGCTGGGTAAACACGCTGTGAGCATTTTTAATCTAGAGTTTTTTAATCACAGAATACAGGCCTTCCAGATGTAGCTCTTCAATTACGGAGTTAAGAACGGAAATAAATGGATCCCATAATCCCATAATAAAAATTCTGCTGGCTTGTTAGAAACAATTTTGATTCCCCCTTATTTAATAAGCAATTAGCTTTCTTTTTTTACACACAAATGACAAGCAGTGGCTGGATTGATTTCGCTCTGAAATTAATTTGAAACAGTTTAATATGATAAATTGCTGTTTTAATCACAACTTTATAAGGGAAAAAATGAATAAGTAGCTCTCCAGAATACTTGTGGTGGAGAGGCTTCCACAAGACAAATTAAGACATATATTCTGAACAACAGTTATAATGATTGCCATAAATGCATAATCACTGATTTCCAATTGAGGCACGCATGAATAAGTAATTATATCTGTGCAGTAATTAATACAGTAAATTATGTCCCAGAGAAACTAAATTTGTTAAGTAATCGCTTCCTTCTGACTCCCTTGTCTTTTTTCTTCTCACGTGCTTCTGCATGCATTTATTCCATAACAGGAACCCTTGAAATTCATAAATGAGTCAAGCATTGGCAAAGTATTTTCCATCCATTACACTCTAAATGCCCCTATTTGCCTTACAAATTTCATACTCTAACTTATAGCGTAGTTCCATTTGAGCATACTTTATAATGGAAAGATTCCTTCCAGCAGTTCCCTAAAATAAAAATAGCAAAATGGCACCAATGCTGCCGAGGAAGACACTTTGGCAATCAGACGTCCAGTTTGGGGGGCCGAGATGGAGAATCCAAGCGTCTCTTTCTCCACAAGAGAACTTTCCTTGCTTGTTTGAAGCACTTTTAACACTTTGTCTTTTCTTTCCTGTGTGGATTTTGGTTCCAACTCTCCTCCCTTTTTCTATTAGCCAACCTGAAATTCTCTTTAAGTTTGTAGAGTACCGCATCAAAAAGATTGTTAGGCACATGCACATTTCAAGTGTCATATCAGCAGTGGACGTCACATACCGTAACAACCAGTTCGCCTAGCACCGGAAATGTGAGTGTGCACGCCATCCACGTATGCGTGTAGCATCACAAAACATGGGAATTCGCTCATGGATGCTGTAATATAGGACAGGATTGCACCTGGGCAGGTGGACGGGCTCAGGCCCACGCACAGGTTGGAATTACCTGAACAGGTCCAAACTGGCGGCAGCCCACCATTGCATCACATGTCATCTTTTTTTGTTTGTTGGAAGAGCTGGTATGTTTTCTTTTACAGGTGTGCCTGTGCCGATGGATTTGAAGGTGAAAACTGTGAAGTGAACATTGACGATTGTGAAGATAACGATTGTGAAAACAATGCCACTTGTATAGATGGAATCAACAACTACACTTGCCTTTGTCCTCCAGAATACACAGGTATGAAGAAGGCCTTAACTTTATCACAAACTCCATAGTCTGGTGTGATAATCCTGTATGTTAATAAATTTGATCCCTGCTTCTTCTAGTTCAGCTGTCCAAGTGTCCTTCTGCTATTTCATTGAACTCAGCTTTTTATCTGTGCAACATAAATTGCATGAGAAGAAAGTTCAGACCTTATAAAAGAAAAAAGATGGAAGTTGAAGATCTCAGCTTAAATCAAGGAGAGAAACAATCTAGAATTAAGGAGAAAGTTCCTGACATTGAGAACAATGAATCTGTGGGACAATTTGCCTTCAGAACTTGTGGGTGCTCCATCCCTGGTGGCCCTTTAAAAAGACACTGGACAGCCATTTGTCTGAAATGGTATAGGACTTCCTGCCTGAACAGGGGGTTGGACTAGAAGACCTCCAAGGTCCCTTCCAAATCTGTTATTCTCTATTCTAAATAGCTTGCCGACCTAGTTAACTAGTTAGAATATTTTTTGGAGGATGGATGGAGAGAGAGAGAGAGAGAGAGAGAGAGAATTGCAAATTTTGCATGGTGATGTCATCAGACCCAAGTTGTCATATTGCTGGATGGTGCTGACATTTTTTGATATCCTCTGCAAACTTCACCTCCTTTATGTTCACATCTAATTCTGGGCCATTTATAAAATCGCAGATCTAATAAAGATTTTTTGGGGGGTGAAATGTGAGAGCCATCTGTTTCTTCCTTTATGAGTATGGCCTCTTTATATCTCACCTGAGATATAAAGTACAGAAGAACTTCCTTGGATGAGAAGCGAAACATCTTCAAGGAATAACGAAGTCCAGTTGCCTTTTGGAAAAGTGCCTTTGGGACTTTATACCTGACCTTTCTGTCCAGAGAGTGCTCCCGCTGTCCATTTCCTGTTGTTTGGACAGCAACTGACCCACATAAAATCCTCTCATCTGCTGCCTGCAATCAGATTTCTATCTTGCAGTGATCGGCACAGGTACCAAAATGTATCAGTCAAGGTTGGGCCACAACTCTGAGTCCCCAGGAGCAATGATAGAACCAGTAATATTCCTACTCTAAAATGTAGGCCTTTCTTGGGAGAGAATGATGTCATCCCAAATTGATCATATTCCCAAGTAAGCAAGAAATCCTACTCACTGTCTTCAGAATAACAGAAAGAATAACAAATAACAGAGTTGGAAGGGATGTTGGAGGACTTCTAAGCAGGAGACCCTAGACCATTTCAGAGAAATGGCTGTGCAATCTCTTAAAAACCTCCAGAACCTCCAGTGTTGAGGCATCCACAACTTCTGGAGGCGAGTTGTTCCACTGGTTAATTGTTCTCACTGTCAGGAAATTCCTCCTTAGTTCTAGGTTGCTTCTCTTCTTGATGAGTTTCCATCCGTTGCTTCTTGTCCTGCCTTCAGGTGCTTTGGAAAATAGCTTGACTCCCCCTTCTTTGGGGCAGCCCCTGAGATATTGGAAGACTTCTATCCTGTCTCCCCTAGTCCTTCTTTTCATTAAACTAGACATACCCAGTTCCTGCAACCCTTCTTCATATGTTTTAACCTCCAGTCCCCTAATCATCTTTGTGGCTCTTCTCTGCACTCTTCAATCCTGTTTCATCTGAATTATGTATCCATTATTCCTGTCTCATCCAGAATATCATAAAATCTACATATGCATTCCATTTAGTTACTACTTCATCCGGAACTGGATTAAAAAAATGCAAGGAAAAATTTCATTTATTCTTTTGAACCCTGTACTTTGTTCTGGTTAGTAAGCAAATAGCTGTATATAAGACTCTCTAGTATTTTTATTAATCCTGGGTAAAATGAATAGGCTTGAATATCAATAGTTTATAAACATAGAATCTTGTGGCACTTAAGGACTGAGTAATGTATATTACTAGAAGTTGATCTGTGATCACCTACATAAAATCAAAATGCAGAATTCAAAGCAAATAATCAAGGCTCACTGCAGTATTTATTGTTACCAGGGCATATTGAAAAGGGTCTCCAAAATAATAGTGGGAGACACAAACCCTTCCCTCCAGACTAAGAGATGCACTCATATTTCTATATTACAGAAATTAAGGGGAAATGATGCAGAGGTGCATATTCATAAGTAATAACATAATAGATATCAGGTTACTTCCTGCCCTTCTGTTACCTAGAGAGAACAATGGCATTAGAGAAGAGAAACATCTTGATCTTGAGATTCAGGGGTTGCTATGGGAATATTCTGATAAAACTTCACACAGGCCACTCTGAGCTCAAGGACACATTGCTTTCGTCTCCGTTTGTTTACTAAACAGCCCCATTCATCTGGAAACCGATTTCCCCCACACCTACAAGTTAGATATGGGCACAGAGCAGCTATGCTTTTCACTGACTGCCTGCCCTAATATACACGCTCATATCTTTGTCTCAGTTTTAATCCGTGACAAAAGATGTCACATCACCCATTCTGTTCCAATTGAGCTGTTTAATGATTAAATCGGTCTTTGATTCTTCAGCTCAAGGGTGACCGTCTTGAGCTAATAGAAAAAAAACCCTGGGAAATTAGTTATCTCCTGTAAATTCTAGTTTCTGAATATTGCCATTTCTGGAGTCTAATTTAGATCCATTTATTCTCTTTTTTTATATAGAGATGCATCTGTTTGCTTAATGTACAGTATAGCAATGGAGGCTGATAAATGGCTTATTGCCCCATTAGAAAATGGTCAGATGTATGAACATTTGTTGTTAATGACATAAGAAGTCCTACTGTAGAGTTGTGGTGACCTAGTGGTTAGAATGCAGTATTGCAAGCAAATTCTGCCCACAACCAGGAGTTTGATCCTGATTGGATTCGTGGTTGACTCATCCTTCCCTCCTTCCGAGGTCGGTAAAATGAGGATTCAGATTGTTTTTTTTGGGGGGGGGCAAGAGGCTGACTGTAATCTGCTTAGAGAGGGTTGTGAGCCCTGTGAAAGCGGTATATAAATCTAAGAGCTATTGCTAATAGTATGAGGCCATAACAGCTAAGATATGGCTTGAAATAGGGTTTAGTTTACTGTGGTACAAGCTAGCATTGACAGTGACATGGATGGTTGTCTGTAAGCAAGATATGGGACATCTGAAGGACAGGCAGGGTTGATGATCATAGTTTATACATCACAGATTTCTTGCTTAGTTGGTTTTAGCTTGGAAAAACAGGTGAGATCAAGAACTGTTTAGTCTGGTTTGATGTGGAGGTGTTTTTGCTCCATAGACTAACGAAACTAGCATATAGACAGTGTCTTTTGAGGCTTAGTGAATGAATGAGTCAACACGCTGGATGGGAAGCCCAATAGCCATAGGATGCAAGTGCAGCAAAGCAGTATTTCCAAAATAAATGTAGTGAAATTTGCCCTGCAATTCAGATAGGTCTTTTTTTTTTTTTTTTTTTTTTTTTTTTTTGTTCATGGAATATGAAAATGCCATTTAAAGCAGTTACAAAGCTTTGGTGAAAATTTCCAGTTAACATAATTAAATAGACATTTTTCCTATGTAACTTATTGTTTTTAGTTGCAACCTACCATTGGGCTATAAAAAGAAGATAAAATGTTTGTATTTAACTGCAAGAATCCTTGTTTCAGGATAGAAATATACCTTTTCGTAAAATATTCAGCATATAATTAACAATATCAATGGGGCATTTCAGCTCCGTGAGTTCTCAACTGCGGAAAATGTATTGAATCAGAAAAGCGGAAACTTTTAGAACATGGAATGACAGAAGAGGAAGGGACCTTGGAGGTCTTCTAGTCCAATCCTCTGCTCGAGCAGGAGACCCTACACCAATCCAGACAAACAGTTGTCCAATCTCTTCTTCAAAACCTTCAGTGATGGAGCTCCCACAACTTCTGGAGGCAACTTCTGTTCCATGGGTTGATTGCTCTCGTTGTCAGGACATTTATCCTTAGTTCCAGGTTGCTTCTCTCTTTGGTTAGTTTCCACCACTGTTTCTCATCTCAAACCACCTTCTGGTGCTTTGGAGAACAGGTTGACCCCCTCAAATACTGAAAGACTGCTATCATGTCACCCCTAGTCCTTCGTTTCTCTAGATTAGACCTTCTCAATTCTCAAATCCTACAACGGTTCTTCGCCTGTTTTAGTCAAATGTTTCTAAATTCCCTAATATTATTTCCTCCAGTTGAAAAGTCTGCCTTTCCTAACCTATTCACATTTGTAACTCCCAGTTTGGATGTCAAGGTCATTCGGTGAGATCATTATAGATGGTTTGTCTCGCTCATTATCATCCGCCCTTAAGACCCACTCCTGCCTTCCCCTTAACCCACCCGCTTCCTGTGCCGGCATTGACATGGGGCCGCTTGTGTGTTTGCTGTGCTGTAAAATAAAATTAAAAAAACGAAACGCATCGTCACTTTGTCTGCAGTGACTTAATTGCTCTGCTTCCATTAATCGTGCCTTGCTTTATTCGCTCTGTGCTGTTTCGGTTGACCGTAAATGTCTTTTTTCTGCCTTTTGTTGCTGCCAGCTGCTAACCTGAACGAGGTGGAGAAAGGTCAGTGGTTCTGGTTCCTCTTGTTATTTCAGTTCCCTCTTGGGTCCAGCTGCTCAAATGGCCATCATCCAAGAGATGAGATTTAGGGCAGGGGTCTCCAACCTTGGCAACTTGAAGACTTGTGGACTTCAACTCCCAGAGTTGAAGACCCCTGATTTAAGGGCACTCGAAATCAAACTTGATTTTGGTGCTTCTTGATCATTGATATACAGATCTACCCTCCAATATTTGGATGGGTCTTAAATTTACAGAGTATCCTAAAAGTCTTTGGGGGATAGCCTGTATTTCGGAAACAAAACCACCTTTAAAAGAAATGCCATTACTACTGTACAGGAAGTCCTCGACTTACGACCACAGTTGAGCCCGGAATTTATGTTGCTAAGTGAGAAATTTATTAAGTGAGTTTTATCCCATTTTACGAACCTTTCTTGCCACATTTGTTAAGCACCTCTAGCTTCCTCATTGAGTTTGCTTCTCGGAAGGTCCTAAAAGGGGATCCCATGGCCCTGGGACACTGCAACCGTCGTAAGTATGAACCAGTTGCCAACCTTCCAAATTTTGATCACATGAGTCAGTTGTCAAGCATCTGAATGTAAATCACGTCACCATGGGGATGCTGCAACGGTCATAAGTGTGAGAAATCATCATAAGTCACTGACATGACTGTTGTAAGTTGAGGACTACCTCTATGTGGGTTTACCAGCAGTAGAAGTCCCTTAAATTATTAATTTTAAAATGCTCAGCTTGAAACCTAAAGAGTAGAGGACGCCAAATTAATTAACTTTAAAATGAAGTGTTATTTGGGTCCATAACTACCCATAAGACTAAGAACACTGTTGTGCAAGGAAATCCACTCTTGTTCCTAATACTTTCTTATTTGTATGTTGTTCTCGCCAATAAAATCCTCCGTTGCCCTTTCCCAAGAACAGATTAATGGATTCTTAAAACTTCATTTAACCAATGTAGAAGAAGAATCTCTGGTGACCACCAGTAGAGTGATTAAAACTGAATTCTGGCACCTGCCAGGCTGAAAGCATTATTCGCTATCTTAAAAGACTGCCTGAATGAACCACAAGGTCTGAGCTGCTGGACTCAGACTTAATTAGGGACATCAAAATAGCCTTAATCTAAATTGAACTGTACCCAAAGTCCCTCTGCTGAAGTTGTGTTTTAGGGAATGTTGATGGATAAACTTCTAAATTCGCTCATTTGTGCGGACTGGTTCCTAAGAGGTCACAGCCCTGTTTTATGGCATCATTTTATTGCAAGGTTTTTTCCCCAATAAATGCTTGTAGAAATCATAAACACATTTGTGGGTTTGTTTAGAGCAGTGAGAATTGTTTGACGTAACCATTTCTCTCTTTCTGAGAGTCTTTCCCTGCCCCTCCCCCCCTTTTTTTGGGGTGGGCTAAACAAAGGGCCAACTTGAGTCTCAAAGGACGTTTCATGGCTATTCTTATCAACATTACTTTAGCCTGATTACTGTAACAATTATGGGGGAAAAGAGGATGTCAGATGTATTTAGTGTTTAACCTGCCCAATCTACAGGACTTTTCCTCTCTCAGTCTGAAAATCTGTTTAATTTAAAATATATGTTCTTGGAACAGGATGAAGGTCCAGGGTAACTAAGCTGGTCTGAAGTGGGCACTGGGAACTATCTTACTGTACATATCTTGCTGTAGAATATGCTCCTTGGAACATTTTATCCTGCTACAACGTTAAAGGGCAAGGAGGCAGAACTTTCTTTTAGTTTAGAACAAGGGTGTAAAACAAGAACTTTATCAAAGTAATCAAGATAGTGGCCGCCAGTGGTGCAGTAGAGCCTCTCTTTGAGGGAGATGGGTGGTTTAGAAATATGATAGATGATAGATAGATAGATAGATAGATAGATAGATAGATAGATAGATAGATTTAGATAGATAGATAGATTTAGATAGATAGATAGATAGATAATAGATGATTGATATAGATAGATAGATAGATAGATAGATAGATAGATAGATAGATAGATATAGATAGATAGATGATTGTTATAGATAGATAGATAGATAGATAGAGATAGATAGATAGATAGAGATAGATAGATAGATAGATAATAGATAGATAGATAGATAGATAGATAGATAGTTAGATAGATAGATAGATAGATAATAGATGATTGATATAGATAGATAGATAGATAGATAGATATAGATAGATAGATAATAGATAGATAGATGATAGATAGATAGATAGATAGATAGATAGATAGATAGATGATTGTTATAGATAGATAGATAGATAGATAGATAGATAGATAGATAATAGATAGATAGATAGATAGATAGATAGATAGATAGATAGATAGAGATAGATAGATAGATAGATAGATAGATAGATAGATAGATAGATAGATAGAAGAGATGGGGGGGAGATCAAGATCATTCAATCAATCAAAATGTTTTTATGGTACCCAAGACCAAGCGCAATAAAAGATCAGCATACTTTGTAGACATCCAGGCTTAAAAGGCAGCACAATCCATTTTAAATCCAAGTCATTATTAAATGTTGGTATTAAAAATTCTAGTATCTTAATTAGTTGATTGGTCAGTTAGTAGGATTCTGTTAGTAATACGAGAGCAGAAGTAGTCACACAGATGATAAATGTGCAAACGGAAAGACAGGCTGTTGTTTTTCTCCCAGGTGTTAGGGGTGAAACGAGGCCTTTGGGAGCCAATTCTTTTGCTCCACTGATCTTGGGTCATTCTAGCTAAATGCTAAATCTCCATCGCTTTCTTACAGGGGAGCTGTGTGAGGAGAAGCTAGACTTCTGTGCTCAGGACCTGAATCCTTGCCAGCACGATTCCAAGTGCATTCTGACTCCCAAAGGATACAAGTAAGCCTTTCCTTTCTTGGAGATTCTTCTCGCTTTGGTCCTTCGGGAGTAGGGCGGTATACAAATTCAATAAAATAAAAATAAAAATAAATAACTGAGTTTAACAGATGGGTTCAGAGGTGGGTTTCAGCAGGTTCTGACCAGTTCTGGAGAACCGGTAGCGGAAATTTTGCGTAGTTCGGAGAACCGGTAGTAAAAATTCTGACTGGTCCCTCCCACATGTATTCTCTGCCTCCCGAGTCCCAGATGATTGAGAGGAAATGGGGATTTTGCAGTATCCTTCTCCCTGGAGTGGAGTGGGAATGGAGATTTTGCAGTATCCTTCCCCTGCCACGCCCACCAAGCCACACCCACAGAACCAGTAGTAAAAAAAATTTGAAACCCACCACTGGATGGGTTGAGTTGTGAAATAATCTTGCAGTCAAGATTTAATCTTCCCTTCTTTCCTTCCTTCTCTTTCTTTGCCCTTGGTTCTGACGGGTGAAAATTCTCTTCTTGGGGTACCATAGAGCGTGATATAGGCAGTCCTCGAATGAACGACCATAATTGAGCCCAGAATTTATGTTGTCAAGAGGTACAGTTGTGACGTGACTTTGCCCCGTTTTACCGACTTTCTTGCCACAGTTGTTAAGTGAACCACTGTCGTCGTTAAGCTGGCAATACGGTTGTTAAGTGAATCTGCTCATCAGAAGGTTGCAAATGAGCCAGGGATACTGCAACCGTCATAAGTACATGCCAGTTGCCAAGCATCTGAATTTTGACCACGGGGATGCTGCAATGGCCGTAGATGTGAAAAACGGTCATAAGTCACTTTTGTCAGTGCCTTTGTAACCTCAAACGGTCACTAATCGAACTGTCGTAAGTCGAGAACTATCTGTACTCTGAATTAAGCACAGAGATTGATGTAAGGGGAGTTTTTAATCTTCTGTAACAATTCACAAAACATCAGTGATATGGTAGAGAGTGAATAATTAAGCTAACACTGGATTAAGAAACTGCAATTAACTAAATTGGTTATTAGGATGACAGGATGGAAATTATTACACAATAAGGAGGTCCAAGGAAGGGTAATCTTTAATTAAGTGGTATTATCGTTATTATCATTCATCAGTATGCGCATTTGCAAAGCAACTTTTAATGGGCTTTAGATAAGTAGGTTTGGAAACTTGATTCTCTGATCCACACTTTCCCCCCCCCTCAGGCCAAATTTAGATTTGTGGATTGTTTTTGCTTCATTTAAATATCACCTTTAAATTCCACAGGCTCCTTGGGTATTATGTTAATGTGATGATTACAAATAAATATCATTCTTTCAGTTAACTAGTTGGCACTAGTTCTGTAAAACACAATGCAATGAAAATTAACCACAAGAACCCATAGACGTGAGAGTGAGCAAATGTAAAAACATAATGCCTAAGACCATAGAGCTAATTCTGTCACCTCCCTTTCCATTGTTGGATGAAAATGGATTTTTGATTAAATTAGTGTGTGTGTTTCTACTTCGCTCCTTGTTTTTGGGTGAGTAACCTCAAAGAAGTAAATTGAGAGATATATGTAAAGGTAAAGGTAAAGGTTCCCTCGCACATATGTGCTAGTCGTTCCCGACTCTAGGGGGCAGTGCTCCTCTCCGTTTCAAAGCCGAAGAGCCAGCCCTGCCCAAAGACGTCTCCGTGGTCATGTGGCCGGCATGACTCAACACCAAAGGCGCACGGAACGCTGTTCCCTTCCCACCAAAGGTGGTCCCTATTTTTTCTACTTGCATTTTTTACCTGCTTTCGAACTGCTAGGTTGGCAGAAGCTGGGACGAGTCACAGGAGCTCACCCCATTACGCGGCACTAGGGATTTGAACCGCTGAACTGCCAACTTTTCGATTGACAAGCTCAGCGTCTTAGCCCCTGAGACACCTATATGTAGAATTTCCCAATTCAGGTTCACAAATCTGTTCGTTTTTTGAACAATGATGCTTTCCCCTCCGACAGCAAAGAGACCTGTCAGAATGATTCATGATATAACAGAAATCTTAGCATTTCTGATCGAATGTCACATCACCAAGACACAACAACCAGCAAAGCAAAATTTACAAATAATGAATTGCAAAACAATTTGTGCAATCAATAGACCGACCGTAAACAAATGCTGAAATATTTTGTTTCGAATGCACCATGATTCATCTTGAAATTTCAACCGAGTTTCCCCCCTCCACAAAATAATAACAATAATAACAATCCTGCCTGTATTAATAATTTCCGTGGGCACCCCCATCCCTTCAGCCTATTCCTAAAACTATAAATTGTATTCATTCATTTATTCCATTTTTTGTGTGTGTGTCTCTAGGTGCAGTTGCACACCTGGATATGTTGGGGAACATTGTGATATCGACTACGATGACTGCCTAGACAACAAATGTCAAAATGGAGCTCAGTGCACGGATGCCGTGAATGGGTATACGTGCATATGCCCTGAAGGGTACAGGTAAGGACTGTGAAGAAGTAGCCCAACAAAATGGGTGTTGGAATGTATGAAGAAGCTTTTCAGTAGTGGAAAATATAAGGACTCATTGTTAGGTTCTTGATGTCCTCTGATCTTGATGGTTGTCCTGTGAAAATTTTGTCACTGGGCCAGGTAACTTCATCAGCCATGCTTATCACTATATATGTAGCTATCATACATAAATAATCAGCAAACAATATTCCATCATGCGGTCTGCCAGAAAACAACCGAACTGAGAAAACACCAAGAACCCCACAGGTACAGATTAGGGGAAACCTGGCTCCACGGCAGTAACTGTGAGAAGGATCTTGGAGTCCTAGTGGACAATCATTTAAAAGGGGAGCCAGCCATGTGCAGCAGCTGCCAAAAAAGCCAACCCAATCCAAGGTTGCATTAACAGAAGAATAGAATCAAGATCACATGAGGTACTAGTAGCACTCTATAAAGCCCTAGTAAGGCCACATTTGAAATAACTGCATCCAGTCTTGGTCAACATTTTATAAAAAAAAGATGTTGAGACTCTGGAAAGAATGCAGAGAAGAGCAGCAAGAATGAATAGAATAGAATAGAATTCTTTACTGGCCAAGTGTGATCGGACACACAAGGAATTTGTCATTGGTGCGTATGCTCTCTACATAAGGAGAATAAAATATTCAACGAGAATAAAAAGATACAACACTTAGTGATAGTCAGGGTTACTAATAAGCTATCAAATCGTACTAGGAAACAAATAAAAACAGTATAAATTGAAAGATACAAGCAACATGGTTATAGTCATAAGTGGGAAGAGATAGATACTAGTAAGGAAGAGAAGAATAATAGTAATACAGTCTTTGTAAATTATTTGACAGTGTTGAGGGAATTATTTGTTGAGCAGAGTGATGACATTTGGGAAAAAAACTGTCCTTGTGTCTAGTTGTTCTGGTGTGCAGGGCTCTATAGCGTCGTTTTGAGTGTAGGAGTTGAGACAGTTGATGTCCAGGATGCGAGGGCTCTGCAGATATTTTCACAGCCCTCTTTTTGACTCGTGCAGGATACAGGTCCTCCATGGAAGGCAGGTTGGTAGCCGTGGTTTTTTCTGCAGTTCTAATTATCAAATGATACGAGGACTAGAGACTAAAATATATGAAGAACGGTTGCAGGAACTGAGCATGTCTAGTTTAATGAAGAGAAAGACTAGGGGTGACATGATAGCAATTTCCAATATCTAAGGGGCTCATACAAAACAGGGGGGGGTCAACCTACTCTCCAAAGCACCAGAAGGCAGGACAAGAAACAACGGATGGAAACCAATCAAGGAGAGAAACAACCTAGAACTAAGGAGAAATGTCCTAATAGTGAGAACAATTAACCAGTGGAACAACTTGCCACCTGAAGTTGTGGGTGCTCCAATACTGGAGGTTTTTAAGAAAGGATTGGACAGCCATTTGTCTGATGGTCTCCTGCTTGAAAAGAGGTTGGACTAGAAGACCTCCAGGGTTCCTTCCAACTCTTTCTGTTAACTCAACCAAAGTTATTTCTTCGCTTGTGTCTAGCGGACTTTTCTGTGAGTTTTCGCCACCGATGGTCTTGCCTCGCACAAGCCCGTGTGACCACTATGAATGCCAGAATGGGGCCCAGTGCATTATGAAGGCCAATGAGCCGAACTGCCAATGCCTGTCCGGTTACCAGGGGGAGAAATGCGAAAAGCTAGTCAGCATCAACTTCGTCCACAAAGAAACGTACCTGCAAATCCCGTCAACCAAGATCCACTCCCACACCAATATCACCCTCCAGGTAAGTTCGTTATAAAGTGTGAAGTTGTGTGAGTCATTAATATAAATTAATATATATTTTATTTGAGCCCATAAATGCCTCTGAGGGCCACTTACCAGAAACGGTATTTAGAGCCAATGACGGAGTGACTAAAGCCCCAGGACACCAAAGAAAAGCAACATACCTGGGAAATGAAAACACTTTTCACCAAGACGTTTGTGGGAAACTCTGATTTGCACACGTGGCATTGGTTTGACACAGGTGTGAAATCCAAGTTTTTTTACTACCGGTTCTGTAGGCGTGGCGTGGTGGGCGTGGCAGAGGAAGGATACTGCAAAACCCCCCATTCCCTCCCCACTCCAGGAGGAAGGATAATGCAAAATCTCCATTCCCACCCCACTTCAGGGGAAGGATACTGCAAAATCCCCATTCCCTCCCCACTCCTGGGGGAAAATCTCCATTCCCACCCCACTCTGGGGCCAGCCAGAGGTGGTGTTTGCCAGTTCTCCAAAATACTCAAAATTTCTGCTACCGGTTCTCCAGAACCTGTCAGAACCTGCTGGATTTCAGCTGCCCAGAGTCCCTTGGGAGTGGGGCGGCATAGAAATGCGACAAAATAAAATAAATAAATAAAGATTTCACCCCTGGTTTGACACACTATTGAAAGAAGAGTGCATCTTTCTAATAGGAGAAAAAGAAAAACCCGCTCAACCGTTGACAACTCTAGTCCTCATTTAATAGCCATCACAGGTTAATCACATGGTTGTTAAGTGAGTCTGGTTTCCCCCTTGACTTTGCTTGTCAGATGGTCACAAAAGGGGACCCTGCGACCGTCCGAATTTTGATCACGTGACTTTGTGGATGCTGCAGTGGTTGTATGTGTGAAAAAACTGTCATCAGTCCCTTTTTTGGGGGGCCGTTGTAACTTTGCACAGTCTCTAAATGAACTGTTGTAAATTGAGGGCTACCTGGATAGATAAATTGCCTGAGAAACAATATAAAATAGACAAAACACACACAGGGATATAACCATTTGTTTAATGAGGGTTGAAAGGGAGAGTGACACTGAAATAAGTTGACGTCTGCTTGGTCCTCGTACTTGCAACCATCCCAGTCTCCCTGCGGCCACATGAGCAAAATCCTGGCTCTCGGCAATGCTTGTAGCATCCCAGGGTCATGCGATGGCCAGTTGCAACTTTCTCAGTTGCCTTCCAACAAGCCGAGTCCTTGGGGGAAACCAGATTCACTTAACAACCGTATTGATTTGCTGAACAACTGTGGCAAAGGAAGGTCATACAACCGGACGTGACTCGCTTAAGAACTGCCTTGCTTAGTTCCAGTCACATTTGTGGTCAGTTGAAGGCCGCCTGTGCAGTTAGAAGGTTTACAGACTAGAGAAAAACATAGAACAAAGTTAAATTGAGCAACCCAAGCTATCATCGGACCAAGATGGGGGTCAAGGCCTGAATGCCTTCTGGAAGAGCTCTTGTTTTGAGCAGCTTCCATGAGGTAGATAGGATGGGAGACCACCACAGCTCTAGGGGGAAATCTGCGGAGACCCTCCGTCATCCAGGTCAGGGTTTATTATTTATTTATTTATTTATTAGTTCGATTTATATGCCGCCCTTCTCCGGAGACTCAGGGCAGCTTACAATGCTTTTAAGCCTTCATACTTTTGTAAATACCTGCTTAGTAGGGCTTTCGCCCCCCCCAAAGCGGTGTTCTTTTTTATACAAAGTCAGCTTATTGCCCCCACAAACCGGGTCCTCATTTTACCTACCTCGGAAGGATGGAAGGCTGAATCAACCTCGAGCCTGGTGAGATTTGAACTCGCAGTAATTGCAGGCAGCTGTCAGCTAAATACTACTTTAACAGTAGTTTAGTCCACTGCACTACCAAGGCTCCTCCCAAAGGTGCTTTTTTCAAGAGGCAACTGGACTTTCTGGGTTGTTGTTTTTTTTTTCCTTTGATGATGTTTCGCTTCTCCTCCGAGAAGTTTCTTCAGCTCTGGAGGAGCAAAACGTCTTCAAAGAAAAAACAGAAAGTCCAGTAGCTTCTTGAAAAAAAATCTTTGGGAAACTATTTTAAAAAACGAGCAAAATATTGGGTATTTTATCGGAGAAATATAGCAAAGAAGATACTTATTTGATTATTCATATAGTAACAGCGGCAAGAATTGTATTGGCACAAAAGTGGAAGGCAGAAAAAAATCCCGTCAGAAGGAGAGGCCATGAAGAAGATTTTAGAATGTGCAGAAATGAATAGGTTAACATTAAGAATAAAAGATAAAGAGGAATCGGTATATTTCCGATTCCAAGACATGGGGACGATTTTATGCATGGCTAGAAAAGAAATATGAATAAAAGATTATAGATTGATCAAGTAGATAAGGTATAGGTAAATGAGAGGGAAGACAAAAAAAGAAATAGAAACTCAGATGACACCTGTGTAAATGGAAAGGGGGGAAGGGGGAAGGGAAAAAACGACCCCAAGCCACTTAAAGGAACATCCTCAGTGTTCAGCTCTCCCATTCTCCCTAAAGCCAAACATAAGATTTATATCATACTAATGAGAGTAGAATATAATTTTTTTTAACAAAAAAAAAATGACATTCACTTAAGGGTGAATTGGTTGTAGTCAATATCCTTTAAAAAAAGAAACAACAACCTTCAATGTCATTATTTCTAATTCCAAATGGTTTCCCGTCAGATTTCCACAGATGAAGACAGTGGGATTCTGCTGTATAAAGGAGATGAAGATCATATAGCCATGGAGCTTTACCGGGGACGTGTACGAGTCAGTTATGACGCAGGATCCTATCCAGTATCTGCCATATACAGGTGGGCTTATAAGCTTCTTCAGGCTTTGAAGAGAACAGGCCTTGTTTTTAATCCAGATGTGTTTCAGAAGTGGCAGCTTTGAGATTTTCCAATGTCATTTTTTTTTTTGACAATTATGTTTTGAAATGTTTTCTGAAGAAGGAAGTTTCCCTTCTACTCCAGCTACGTGGTTTAGAAGATAAAATGGAGAGCGTAATTCCTCCTTCCACTTCAGAGTCGGGAATGTTTGAACTATGATATGAGGGAACCCAGCAGGTCACGATCAAGTTTCCATTTTCCATGTTTCCTCTGCCACCTTGGTAATGCTTTGGTAAGACCTCACTTGGAATAGTGTAGTTTTGGTTGCCACGATATACAAAGGATGTGGAAACTCTGGAAAGAGTGCAGAGAAGAGCCACAAGGAGGATTTGGGGACTGGAAGATAAAACATATGAAGAACGGTTGCAGGAACTGGGTATGTCTAGTTTGATGAAGAGAAGGACTAGGGGAGACATGATAGCAGTCTTCCAATATTGAAGGGGCTGCCACAGAAAAGAGGGGGGTCAACCTATTCTCCAAAGCACCAGAAGGCAGGACAAGAAGCAATGGATGGAAACTCATCAAGGAGAGAAGCAACCTAGAATTAAGGAGAAATTTCCTGACAGTGAGGACAATTAACCAGTGGAACAGCTTACCACCAGAAGTTGTGGGTGCTTCAACACTGGAGGTTTTTTTAAGAAAAGATGGACAACTATTTGTCTGAAATGGCATAGGTTCTCCTGATAGAGCAGAGGATTGGACTAAAAGGGCTCCAAGCTCCCTTCCAACTCTGTGATTCTGTTACCTTCTGCTTTAATTTCCTTTGAAGAATCTGAATCGCCACATGGCTACCTGCCCAATATGGAATTCCATGTAGACATGTCCCAAATTATATACCAATATCCCTTCATCTTTAGTATTAAAAAAAAATGAGATGCAACCTTTTGAACACCCATCAAGGAATCTAATTAATAAGAAAATGAAAACTATTATATTTTTGCCAAAATTGTGGAGTTGGGAGAGGTGGACGGATGAGTAGATTGTCCTCTGTTGAGGTATGTATCCCTTGGTCACTGAAAAAAGGAAGATGGTTACAGAAATTGTGGAATGTTATACTGGCCCATTCATGTAAACCAGGATTGCATTAATTTACCATTTATGCAGAATTAAAACTATATTCCAGCACGTGAAATCTAAGCGCTATCTATGATCTGAGTGTGTTTGGCAGAAGAGAAAAGATTTATTTGTCAAACTGTGGTGGTGATATTATAAGAATTGTAGGAGCTATAGTTGTTATGCTTTGGTGTTTGCACATTGATTTCTTCATGATTATTGTAACCAGGGAACTGCTCTCCTTCAAGATGACAGAATACACGACACAGGTAGTTCTTGTCTTACAACAGTTCATTTAGTGACCATTGAAATTATAATGGTTCAAATTATAACTGGCTTTCCCAATTATGACTGTTGCAGCATCCCCGTGATCATGTGTTAAAAATTTGCAAAGTCAGTGTGGAAGCCAGATTCATTTAACAACCAGGTTACTTAACTTAACAACTGGAGTGATTCACTTAACAACGGTTGCAAGAAAGGTCGTTAAATGGGGCAAAACTCACTTAACAAATGTCTCACTTAGCAGCATGAATTTGGGGCTCGATTGTGGTCATAAGCCGAGGGCTACCTATATCTGAATATCCTGGAGTGAATTTTCGATTCTCTAATTCCAGATTTCCCAAAGTCACGAAAGGATCACCGCACTGAAAATAGGTGGCAGTTTGAAGTTAATTTGGGTTCATTTTTCTTATGCACAGTTAGGAAATCGCTGCTTCTCACAGTTTTCTGCATGCTGAGGGCCTAAACTTCAGGGCCTTACACAGATCTCTGATAGCTTAGCATAAGCAGTTGGGACGGGTGGGATACGTAGACACCGACTCTTAAAATCTCGGTGCGGCAACTAATATTTATGAAATTAAACCACTTTCCCTTCCCCAGTGTCGAGACCATCAATGATGGGAAATTCCACATGGTGGAATTATTAGTAATGGACCAGATTCTGTCGTTATCTATTGATGGAGGAAACCCCAAAACCATCACCAACCTGTCTAAACAATCCACTTTGAATTTTGACTCTCCGTTTTATGTTGGAGGTAAGTCCTTCCTGCCACCAATTCTGGTGTCTTGGAAAACGCCGTTGGGTGAAAGGGAAAAAGAACAGTAATTCTCACTTTTTAAAATAAATAAAAGGGTCACAGCAGCTCAGTGGCTAAGCCTTTCTAAGGTCAGACAGGGTTTTTTTTGGGTGGGTGGAATTATTTGCTGTACTTGCGCTGTATGAAGAGTGGAGTCTATTAAATATACTGTACGTCTTGTATTTTTTTCCTCTTCCTTTTTTAGTTTTTCTTTTTTATAATTTTATGTGTTTCTTTGTGCTTTTTTTTTTTGCATTTAATTAATTTTTCAAACTAAAACTTTTCAAACTAAAAATTAACTAAAATAGATTTCTCAAAGTGTGGAATCTTTTTTTTTAATTATTTCTTTGCCTTGTCAATATGGCTTTTATGGGTCTATTGTGGAGTGATCTAATTCAGCCACCGGTCGAAAAAAAGGCCAATTTATCTTGTGAAGTGATATATCATCATTAAGTTTCTCCACCGTTATCCATCCAGCCCGTAAAAATCCTTTAAGGAAATCGGGAATGTTTTATAAGAGAGTCAGTGGAAAGGGTGGGAACAAACGGGAGGTCTGAATGTCTATAGAGATTCTCAGTCATCCAGATCCAAAGGTGCATTTTTCAAGAGGCAACTGAACTTTCTGGTTTTTCTTTGAAGACATTTCGCTTCTCATCTGAGAAGCTTCTTCAGCTCTGACTGGATGGTGGGAAACGGAAGGATTTCTACTCCTTGCAAACAGCTGGTCATTTGCATCCTTTTAGAGAGTCGTTGAGGCCACTTGGAGTTTTGTCTGTGTCCTCAGGGCCACCCGAGGTGGAGCAAATGGATGTGGAGCCCACCATCCACTCAGAGCTGAAGAAGCTTCTCAGATGAGAAGCGAAATGTCTTCAAGGAACAACGAAAGTCCCGTGGCCTTTTGAAAAAGCATCTTTGGGGCAACCAGGACCTGGATGACTAAGAATCTCTGTAGACAAATCCAGAATAAAAACCTTGGCTGCTTTCGCCAGTACTTGAGAAATTCCAAACCAGAACTCTTATATTTTTCGAAGCAGCAATTGCTGGGGGAAAAAAATGGCAAAAAGTAGAGCAATGGTCACTTTTCTTTGTGGTGCCATCTTGCTTGGTTCTTCTTCCATCACCACATTACCTGAAATGTTCCTACTGCACTTCCCAAAGATGCTTTTTTTTCAGGAGGCAACTGGACTTTGTTTGTTTGTTTGTTTTTTTCTTTGAAGACATTTTGCTTCTCATCCCAGAAGCTTCTTCAGCTCTGACTGGATGGTGGGGAAACAGAAGGATTTATACTCCTTGCAGACAGCTGGTCACTTGCAACCTTTTTAGAGAGTCGTTGAGGCCACTTGGGGTTTGTCTGTGTCCTCAGGGTCACCTGAGTGGTGGAAATAGGTGTGGAGCCCACCATCCAGTCAGAGCTGAAGAAGCTTCTTGGATGAGAGGCAAAACATCTTCAAAGAAAAACCAGAAAGTCCAGTTGCCTCTTGAGAAAAAAAAATAAAAGGCGCCTTCGGATGGTCTGAAGGTTTATCTAGAAAAATGATTGCAAGCTGCCTCAAGTTGCCTCTTGGTGAGCTGGAGATATCACCTGCGTTTAATAAATAAATAAAATGCGGGAAGGGTGACACTTTCTGTAGCGAGCCGGTTACTTTAAGGGAGCCAGTCAGCCAGAGGCCTACATTCCCCTCACCTGTGCAATCCGTCCCCAGGTATGCCAGTGAAGGAAAACGTGGCTGCGTTGCAACAGCTTCCAGGCCAGAATGCCACCAGTTTCCACGGCTGCCTCCGAAATCTCTTCATCAACAGCGAGCTGCAAGATTTCAGGAATGTCCCTTTGCAAGTTGGGATCCTCCCAGGCTGCGAACCTTGCCTGAAGAAGGTGTGCGTCCATGGCACCTGCCACGTGACGGGCCAGTCCGGCTTTACCTGCGAGTGCGATGAGGGATGGAGCGGCTCGCTCTGCGACCAGGAACCCAACAGCCCTTGCCTGGGGAACAAGTGAGTACCGGACCAATATCGCTTTTAATGGTGAAACGCTTTGGCCTGGGAGAGAAGCTCTATAAGGTGGGCTTTCCACTTACAACGCCTCGTTTAGTGACCCTTCAAAGGTACAAGGGCACTGAAAAAAGTGACGTATGGCCATTTTTCACACTTACCATCCTGTGGCCACGTGATCAAAATTCAGACGTTTGGCAGCTGACTCACATTTATGACAGTTGCATACCTGACAGCCCCCTTTTGCGACCTTCTGACAAGCAAAGTCAAGGGGGAAAACCAGATTCACTCAGCAACCGTGTTCCTAATTGGACAACTGCAGTGATTCACTTAGCAACGGAGGCAAGAAAGGTCGTAAAATTGGGGCCAAGGTGACTTAACAAATGTCTCACTTGGCCACATAAATTTTGGGCTCCGTTGTGTTCGTAATTCTACCTGCATTCATTAGCCTACAAAGTTGATGGTGCAACTCAACTTTATAAATTTGTTCTGAGTCATTTCTTTTAGTCCTGTTGGGTTAAATAACTTAAGTTGTAATGTAAAGAGTTTCAGAGCAGAAGATATCTGATCCGTGTCTGGCAGGAAAATACTTCTTGAAAGAATTTTGTTCAGGGAATGGACGGCAGGGCCAAACTCTTTCCGACAATATAGATACACCTGGTAGTATGATAGTGGTAGTCATTATGTTTGATTTATCACAATGATTTTATTCCAAAAATTGGTGATTGGGGGGGGAGTGGCCTATAAAAATCTAATCGACTATCAGGATATGTAAATTTAATCACTGTTTTGGGGGGCTTCAGAATATTTGATGAATTAGGAGATTCTGTCCCAGGAATTCTTCTCAAATCAGGAAGAAATCCAGTCCAAATTCCCTGAAAGGAGATGCCATGGATCAAATCACAGGCAAAACCACAAATCACCACAAAACCACACCAGACGTCTCTAAAAGAAGCAAGACTAATTTTAGGAGCCCAGTTTTCGAAGTTCTCATTAGCAATCTAGAACTACTCCACTCCCAGTAACTAAGATTAGGAAACCTGTAGATGGTTACAAAAATCCCCTTGAATGTTACGATCCTAAAACTTGGTGAACAAACCAAGACATCGTCACGGTGTGGTGATTCTGGATTAGACCCAGATTAGATTGAAACAGCCATTAAAAGAAGCCATGAAGAGGATGGCAGATGGATCATAACTGGTCACAATTGTGAAAAACGGTCATAAGTTACTTTTTTCAATGCTGTTGTAACTTCAAACGGTCACAGAACGAACTCTTGTAAATCAAGGATTTAACCTGTACTGTATTTATATGAATTCAAGTAATCTGATGCATGCAACGGGTGTGGTGATGGCGGATTCTGTGTCGCCGGTTGTTGAGAAAAGCAGAACTTATGACCTGTGATAGCCTACTCAGGTCTTCCATTACACATCTACAGTGGCTCTTTTCCCAATGCCCAGGGGTTTCTGCGTCCTTGCCTGTCAGTTAGATGCTCCCAAGCTGATTCATGACATCTTAGAGCAGTGTTTCTCAACCTTGGAAGCTTGAAGATGGGTGGACTTCAACTCCCAGAATCCCCCAGCCAGCGCTGCTGGCTGGGGGATTCTGGGAGTTGAAGTCCACCCATCTTCAAGCTACCAAGGTTGAGAAACACTGTCTTACAGAGTTGTTGCAATTCAAGGGGAGACGTCACA
This sequence comes from Pantherophis guttatus, assembly GCF_059756535.1. Lineage (NCBI taxonomy): Eukaryota > Metazoa > Chordata > Lepidosauria > Squamata > Colubridae > Pantherophis > Pantherophis guttatus. The sequence continues at coordinate 82,939,926 of NC_142070.1, read as the reverse complement.
GCACTGTTCCAATATTTGAAGGGCTCCTACAAAGGGGAATAGGTCAAAATGTTTTCCAAAGCACCAAAAGTCAAGATGAGACACCAAAAGTCAAGGAAACTCAGCAAAGAGAGAAGCAACTCTAGAACTAAGGAGGGATTTCCTAACCAAAGAATCGATCAGCGGAAGGGCTTGCCTTATGGGTGCTCCATCACTGAAGGCTTCCAAAAGGAGACTGGACAACAATTTGTCTGAAATGGTATAGAGTCTCCTGCTCAAACAGGGGCTTGAACTAGAAGACCTTGTCTATTATTCTGTCTTCTAAAATGAAACTCTGAGCCACTTCCCTTTGGAGCACAGTCCAGCACGCTTTATAAAGCCTTCGTAAGGCCACACCTGGAGTACCGCATCCAGTTTTGGTCACCACATTACAAAAAAGACGTTGAGACTTTGGAAAAAGTGCAGAGAAGAGCAACCAAGATGATTAAAGGTCTGGAGATGAAAACATATGAAGAACGGTTGCAGGATTTGGAGATGGCCAGTCTAGAGAAAAGAAGGACTAAGGGGGACATGATAGCAGTATTTCAGTATTTGATGGGCTGCCACAAAGAAGAGGGAGTCAACTTATTTTCCAAAGCAGGTCAAGAAGCAATGGATGGAAACTCATCAAGGAGAGAAGCAACCTGGAATTAAGGAGAAACTTCCTAACAGTGAGGACAACCAACCAGTGGAAGAGCTCGTCTTCAGAACTTGTAGGGGCTTCATCACCAGAGGTTTTTAAGAAAGGACTGGACAGCCACTTGTCTGGAATAGCATAGGGTCTCCTGCTTAAGCTGAGGGCTGGACTAGAAGACCTCCAAGGTCCCTTCCAACTCTGTCATGCTATCTTCTAAAGCGAGGCACTCTGAGCCCTTTCCCTTCGGAGCCCAGCCCAGCCCAGCCCAACACGCTTATCGTTCGTGTCACTTAGCCTGAGGCCGGATGAATAATGTATTCTTATTCTCTTGGGCTTGTCTCCCCTGTAGATGTGTACATGGTACCTGCTTGCCAATCAATGCCTTTTCATACAGTTGTCAATGCCTGCAGGGATACGGAGGCGTCCTCTGCGATGAAGACGGGGAGCTGCTTAGCCCCTGCCAGCCCCTCCGATGCAAACATGGTCAATGCAGGCTTTCAGGCCTTGGAAAACCATATTGCGAGTGCCACAGCGGATATACCGGGGACGGCTGCAATAAAGGTGAGCCTCCGATCGGCCGGGAATAGGTCTCCTATAAAGGAGGGGAAAGTCCCCATTTTATCTGAAGAGCAAAAAAAAAACAAAAAAACAAAAAAAAAAACTATTTTCTTTTTTAAAAAAACAAAAAAAAACCTGTTCTGCATGCACGCGATACAATTTTCTTTTCGAAATTTTTTTTTTTAAAAAAATTCTTCTATATCTCCATCCCTGACAAACCATTTTAGTACATTTTCGGCTTTTTGCTGGATGATCTAACAGAATGAGAAAGTTTTAGAGAAGGATGTTTTGTTTTGTTTTTTAATTTTATAGCATTAAAACCAGGAAGGTTTTTCTTATCTCCTCCTTTCAAGATTTTGCTATAAAAACTTTTCTCTTTCTTCAGAAGCGACCTTTTGCTATATTTAAACTGCCACCTTATACCTGCTGTATCTTTTCTGTATTTATTGTTTCTCTACCTACTGCAACTATGAAGCCAAAACCAATGATTCTGCTGCTAGTTTTATTCCAAATTCTACTTTTGACCTCTCATCTTCAACTGATTTATCACATCGAATCATACAGGTGAGACGGATAAAAACAGGGTGACCTGACACCCCCACTCCCTTCCCACTTCTGTGCTGTCTTTTCTCTCTCCCTCCTTCTCTCTCTCTCTCTCTCATTTCTAGAGCTGGTATTTATTCATTCTGTCCTTTTGCATCCACGGGATTACAATAGGACGTAGGGACTGCGCTCTCCCACTTAAACTGGTTTTATGCCTGGATAAGTGATGGAGCCTAGGGAATTGGAGCCGCTGTTAAATAACAGATTGAATAGTATTTAGGTCTAATAAATGAAATTGCATGCTCTCTCAAACATTTCCAAACAGTCAAAGAAACCAGCTGGCTGTTAAAAAAACAGAGGATATGTATTTTTGTAATAAAGAAAAAAAAATTAAGCTCCCAATTTTCTTGTCATAGTAATTGTAGTGCATTTTGAGTCTGGATATAAATCAGCACCAAAAAGAGGCTGCTCTGGGTGTGCATGTCAGCTTTAATCCCGTAGAGGAGAATCCTTGTTTTATTTTATTTTTTTCATTATTCGTTTCTTTGTTTGCAAAACAGGAGGGCTCTTTAAGTGGGCTGCTCTTGAGTAGATGCCCCTTAAGCACCTGTCCCTTTAAGCACCTGGCGCTGTCCTTCTTTTTCGCTTTGCAGAAATCGCTTGCCGAGAGGAACGGATCCGCGATTATTTCCAAAAGCAGCAAGGTTACGCCGCGTGCCAAACGACCGAGAAGGTTTTGAGACTCGAGTGTCAAGGGGGCTGTGTGAACGGGCAGTGTTGCAGGCCACTAAGAAGCAAAAAGAGGAAATACCTTTTTGAATGCACCGACGGCTCCTCCTTCGTAGGCGAGGTTGAAAAAGTGGTCAGATGCGGCTGCACTCAGTGCCTCTCTTAAGAGACGTACTTTTCCCACGCTCATTTATTTCTGAAAAATCCTGTATCAGCCGCTTCTCGGACTCTAAAGTAAGGCTTCGTAGTGGATATATATTGTAAAATACAGAACAGGCTTATTTTTATTACGAGAATAAAGAACTGTTTCTTTAACTACAAAAAAAAAAAAAGTCAAAAAACTAGTGCTCAAAGAGACTTCTTGAAACTCCAAGGACTTGGAAGAAAGAAATATGTATATGTAAAAAAAAAAAAAAAGACCTGATTTCAACCAGGATAGGAAAGATTCACTACTTTTAACACCCAACGTTCTTCAACCCATTCTGAAGATAAGGAAGCCCTTTGCTCAATTATCTTTCCGTCTGATCCTTGTTATCGATGGGAGAGAATATAAAGTTTTTCTTATTATGTACTTTTAACTATAGCTGGGGCGGGGGAACATAAGTTTCACTTTGGTTTGGTTTTATTTCCTTCACGGGACCCAGAGGAAAGCTCTCAGGTGGAGGAAGAGATCCATTTTTACAAGATGAAAAGAGGGGAAAAAAAGTGATGCATTTTGTACAGTGTAAAAAAAAAAAAAAAGTTGAGAAAACGAGAGCTTTTGTTAATTCACAATTATCCTAAGATCTTCTAACACATTTTAGCATGTTACAAAGAAAGGAAGGAAGGAAGGAAGCATTTACCCCACCCTCTTACAGTATTAATTTTTTTTGTAATATAAATGATAAGATTGATAAAATAGATTATTGTTGAGAAAATTAGATATAATGCGGAGTTTTGTTTCTATGAATCCTGAACAGCTCTATACAGTATTCTGTTTATTGAGAAATATTTATTGTATCAAAGTACACTGTACTTAACATCTAGGCCAATCTTTTTACTTTTCCCCCCAATGCTTTAATATATATTAATTTATATTTGTCCTGATATTTTTGTATTTTCAGTTGTTTTTTTAAAGAGAGAGAGAGAGGAAAACTTAAAATCAGGATATTTGCAATAGGACTAATATAGCAGGTTCTCCCGGGATAAATAGATTTGATCTGGGTTAATATTTTTTACTGCAGCACCTGCCAGCTGCGTCCATCATAGGATCAGAAGCTGCAAACAATCTGATTATTATGTTCATTATAACAAGGAAAGATGACAACTCTCAAGTCTTTGTAATATATGAGGAAATTGTCTTTACAAATAGGTGGCAAATGTTATAGGTGTGATCCTCCCCCTACCCTCCCAAGTATACACTACTTTTCAGAAAATGAAATTATGTGTTGAAAATGACACTAGAAGATAGATATTTTCAAACTAATGTTCCCTTGGAGTTTGGTACCTTTAAAATGAATAAAAGAGGCTGTATTACCATTTCCCCCATTATTAAAACTACTTTAAGCGCCCAAATATTTTCCTTTGTTAACATGTTGCTGCTAAGTATAATATAGAATTGGTTAATAATTCTTTATAGTGGGTTGTTCTTTTTTTTTTTTTTAGTAAATCATGGGGTACCCTGTAAAAAAGTGGGGGTTTTAATTTCTTTTATACAAGGAAAAGATAGTTGTACATGTGTAATATGGTGTTGCTTTGTCTAATTTGGACCGGTATCAGTATCTTTACTGATGTTTGTAAATTAAACAGATCTTTACCTCAGTTCCACTTCTTGTATTTCTCAAAGGAGTTTAACATCCTTTGGCAGATAATCTTTTATTTTGGATATTAAGTTGAATTTCTCTCGGGAGAGAACTGCAAAAGTTATATTCTTTTTTTTTTTTTTTTTAATTTGATTTATATGCTGCCCTTCTCCGGAGACTCAGGGCGGCTTACAGTGCGTTAAGCAATAGCCTTCATACTTTTGTATATTTATACAAAGTCAGCTTATTGCCCCCACAAACTGGGTCCTCATTTAACCTACCTTAGAAAGGATGGAAGGCTGAGTCAACCTTGAGCCTGGTGAGATTCGAACCAGCAGTAAATTGCAGGCAGCTGTGTTAATAACAGGGTGCTTTAAACCACTGTAGTACCAAGGCTCTAATACCAAATGCACATTCTAATACCAAATGTACAACAATCAGTTGTTATAGCATATGGCAATCTATTAAATTTAAGTTTAACACTTGTTTCTCAAATTTGGCAACTTCAGCTCCCAGAATTCCCCAGCCAGCCCGCTGAAGTCTACATCTCTTAAAGTTGCCACGTAGGGAGATGTCTTGATGAGGAGATAAAGAGAGGAGAAGCCGGGTAGAAGAAAAGCAGAAAGGACTGACTAAAAGTGCTTTTTCATGAGGCAACTGGACTTCCTTTGTCTTTCCTTGAAGACATTTTGCTTCTCATCCAAGAAGCTTCTTCAGTTCTGACTGAATATGTTTGGGGACTGGAAGGATTTATATTCCTTGCAGTCATCTGGTTATTAGCCTTCTATTCCCCACCAGCTCTTCAGCTCTGACTGGATGGTGGGCTCCACATCCATTTGCTCCACCTCGGGTAGCCCTGAGGACACAGACAAAACTCCAAGTGGCCTCAAGGACCTTCTCAAAGAATGCAAATGACCAGCTGTCTGCAAGGGGTATAAATCCTTCCATCCCCACCATCCAGTCAAAACTGAAGAAGCTTCTTGGACGAGAAGCAAAACATCTTTAAGGAAAAACAAGAAAGTCCAGTTGCCTCTTGAAAAAGCACCTTTGGGACAACCAGGACCTGGATGATGGAGGATCTCCCTAGACATTCAGGAATTAATAAGCTGACACTGTAAAGGAGAAGGTGGCAGGAAGAGAGGAGGAGGAGGAGGAGGAGGAGGAGGAGGAGGAGGAGGAGAAGGAGAAGGAGAAGGAGAAGGAGAAGGAGAAGGAGAAGGAGAAGGAGAAGGAGAAGAAGAAGAGGAAGAAGTCTGAGGAACTTGGGGGGTGAAACATCCCATTTCACCTTCCTAAGAATTGATCCCAGATTTCTTAGCTCTTTTTAATACTGAGTTGTGGTGGCACAGTGGTTAGAATGAAGCATTGCAGGCTGACTCTGCCCACTGCCAGCAGTTCGATTCTGACCGAAGGTTGACTCAGCCTTCCATCCTTCCGAAGTTGGTAAAATGAGGACCCAGATTGTTGGGGGCAAGATGCTGACTCTGTAAAACCACTTAAGAGAGGGCTGTAAAGCAATGTGAAGCGGTGTATAAGTTTAAATGCTAGTGCTATTGCTCATACTGAGCTGGACAGCATTTCCAGTCTTTTTGAGAAATATTGGACAATTAAATGTGTGATGGAATGGAGAGGTTTCCAAAAGGATCCAAAGGATGGAATTGAATTGAATTGAAGGAGGGGTGGGAGCAGGCAAAGAAAAAGGGAAGCAGGATGAAGGATAAATAAGGCGAAGAATGAGATATCAAAATATCCATGCAAAGAGAATTCAATCCCTTTCAAGGCCCTTGCATTAGTTCTACAAACTTTTGATTAATTCTGCTTCGGTGCCAGTTGGACAGCCTGAAGAACAGAAGGATCAGATCTCTGCTTTTTATAACCTAACATGAAAATAACGCTTTCTGTTCTTTTTCATCCGAATTGAATCGCCTGCTCAGGCACGCTGGTGTTTCACGAGAGAATAAATTCTGCCCAATTTCATAGTCCATATTTATGTGTGTTAAAAATAATAGCACTTCCCTTTATCCTTTGGGGACGGAATGTGAAGAAACGAGGTCTTTTTTATGGGCTGTTGTAAAAGTAGAGTTGGTATTCGCAAACATTCATCACGAGTGGTGATGCCAACAGATTGATTGGAGTGGGAATGCTAAGCTATCAAATTATCTGAAGTTTCCGATCAAAGAATTCTATTGTTGCTCGGCCAGGATAATTCTGTAGGTCAGAAACTACTCGGTAGGAGCGACTGAATTATAAGGCAAATGACATGACAAGGGAAAGACGCAATGATATAATTGAGGAAGATTATATAAACTTGTTAAGTTCGTTTAGTGACCATCCAAAGTTACAACAGCATTGAAAAAAGTGACGTGATCGTTTTTCATACTTGCAACTGCTGCAGTATCACTTGATCAAAATTTGGATGCTTGATGACATCATCATCATCATCATCATCATCATCATCATCATCATCATCATCAGTTTTAGCCATTATCTCTCCACTGCAGGATGAAGGCCTCTTCCGCCTGTTTCCAACCCAGACAGTCCGAAGCTTTCCTTTGCTGATTGGGACCGCCATATTTGCTGACCATATTGTTCTGATTACTGGCTTGTATTTATGACGGTTGCAGAGTCCCGGGGGGTCATATAATCCCCTTTTGCGATTTTCTGACGAGCAAAGACAATGGGGGAAGCTGGATTCACTTAACAACTGTGTTACTAACTTAACAGCTGCAGTGATTCACTTAACAACTGTAGCAAGAGAAATCTTAAAACGAGACGAAACTCACTTAAGAAATGTTTCATGTGGCAACAGAGATGGTAGTAGCAGAAATGCTGGGCTCCATTGTGGTTGTAAGTTGGGGACTACCTGTATCCTGAGTTACATCTGAGAAGCAATCCAGAGCTTAGTGTGTGTTACTTCAAGCCATCAATTCCCAAATGTGGGATACTTCTCTGAAGACAAAGCCTGGAGAAAGAATGACTTTATGGGAACTATCTCCTCTTAATTAATTGACCAAGGTCTCTTCCAGGCCTTGGTTGACTGCTCTCCAGGGCAATATAAACGCATTAAGCCACTCTTTGATCTTACACCTTCTCCAGAACCTCTAAATCAATTATCCATGAAGTTTCTCAGCTTCTCCTCTTTACAGTCCATAAAAATACTTTTACTGTGCCTGGCACATTATAGATCAAAGATAGCAAAGCGGCCCTAATAAATACATTAATGAGGGGTCATTTTATTATTGTTTCCTTGTCCCTCCTTCAGTTTGCATCCATTCAGAGACGGTGGGGAGCAATCCCTTCAGTAAGTTCAGTGAAAAAATATGGTATAAGAAGCAAAAATTCATGGGGAAATGACATCCATTGCATTAAGTGTGAGGGGTTTTCTTTTAACAATAATACTTTTGTGATTTTGTTAATTTTATATAATATGCCTTATTTTAGTTGTTTTAATTCATGCTTATGACATGAATGAATGAAACAAACAAACAGAATACTACACGATTATACACTACATATGAATATAAAATTTGCAGAATGCACCAAAGACAAATTCCTTGTGTGTCGAATCACACTTGGCCAATAAAGAATTCTAGATGAGGTCAAAGGCACCTTCGCTTCCTATGCAAAGTTGGAGAGACGAGCAGTTTATTAAAGAAATTTCTCATGTAATGTAAGAGCCACAGGATGTTGCCTCCCCACCCCCCCCTGTAATGATTCTCCCAATATTTGCATCTGTCCCAGAGTCACATTTTTATGCAACCCATTTTAGGAAAAGGACTTGTGATTGCTCGGGCTTCTGTTACTTATTTTTCAAAATCAGGGCATTTAGGAGGCATTGATAAAGTCATCAGACGACAGAAAACACGGAGGGGTGGATGGATAATACTTTTAGAGTGGGGTTGGGCAACTATGGCCGCTTTACGACCTGTGGACTTCAACTCCCAGAATTCCTGAGCCAGCCATGGGAATCCTGGGAGCTCCAGAGTTGGATTTCCCAGGAATTCTGGGAGTTGAAGTTCATAGGTCGTAAAGGGGCTATAGTTGCCCACTCCTGCTTCACAAGAGAGGCAAAGGATGCCAAACAACCTAGGCAGGCCTCCACAGCAGGAAGAAGCAGCCAAATAGTTAGGAAGATATTGTAATGGGGAAACAAATCTGAAATTCTACATCTCCGAAGGCATAAATATGGGGTGTGGTAGATCTGGCTTGGCAATAGCACTTCTGAAAGGGACCCGAGTCTCTTTGTTACCCAAATAAAACAAGATCTCCCCACATGAAAGAGCATTCTAGGATCACATGATCACCATGTGTGACTTCCCAGTCAGCGGGGTAAGCTGAATTGGCTTAACGACCACAAGATTTGCTTAACAGTGGCAGTAATTCACTTAACAACCACGGTCAAAAAGGTCATAAAATCGGGTGCGAGTCACTTTAAACAACAGTCTTGCTTAGCAAGGGAAATTCTGATTCCCAACTGTAGTTGTATGTCAAAGACGACCGTCATAAGCCCAGTAAGACCAGTAACAACCACAGAACGCTTTTTAGCATAACAGCATTTTGAGATCAGTAACCATTGCTAAAACAGGAAGCTGTGCCTCCTTGGTTTCTATAAGACGGAGGGATGACGTTTGTCCATCGTGTTCGAAGGGGACCTTGATACCCAACAGATTGTGGGCTCTCCATGGTGCGTCCGCAGGTGGCTGGTAAGGCCTAGACGGGCACGGAATGTTCTGCCAGATGTCGGGCAGATGTGTGTGGGCACCATTGTTGCAGCGTTTGCAGCTCACCTCTCTTGTGCTGTGGTTGTTCCTCGGTCTTCAAATGACTGTCAGCCTTGGTGGATCAATAAGACAGAGTAAAATATTATTATTTATTTCATTCCATGATTAATTGTCCTCACCGTCAGGAGATTCCTCCTTAGTTCTAAGTTGCTTCTCTCCTTGCTTAGTTTTCACCCATTGCTTCTTGTCCTGCCCTCAGGTGCTTTGGAGAATAGCTTGACTCCCTCTTCTTTGGGGCAGCCCCTGAGATATTGGAAGATGCTATCATGTCTCCTCTAGTCCTTCTTTTCATTAAACAAGACACACCCAGTTTCTTCAACCGTTGTTCAGATGTTTTATCCTCCAGTCCCCTAATCCTCTTGGTTGCTCTTCTCTGCACTCTTTCCAAAGTCCCAACACCTTTTTTTACACTGTGGCTACCAAAACTGAAAACAGTTTTACTCTGCTCTTACTGCAGATACCAAAGGGGTAGCATCAGAAGAAAGACAAATATATATATATATATATATATAAATAAATAAAAAGGAAATGAGGAAAAAAAAGATAAAGCGATACAATTCTATGCCTGGGGTTGCTCATAGTTCTATGGAATTCCTGTGGGAAAGTTCTCTCTATGACAGTATTTCTCAACCTTGGTAGCTTGAAGATGGGTGGACTTCAACTCCCAGAATCCCCCAGCCACCAGCGCTGGGTGGGGGATTCTGGGAGTTGAAGTCCACCCATCTTCAAGCTTCCAAGGTTGAGAAACACTGCTCGATGGGGCTCCAGATTTACCCACACATTGCAACCCCCGTTGCAGCTTATCGGAGCCCGCTTCGTCCGTGCAATGCTGCTGCGGCGTGCACAAAACCCTCCCGCGTGGATAGCAGAAGGGGATGGGATTGCACGCAGCGAGGGATTGGGCGCCCCTCCTTGCAAATCCCGTTTCTCAGGGTTTACGGGTTTCCTATTTCAGCACCATAAAGAGATACGGACTTCATTTCCCAGAATTCCTCCAACCGGTATGGCCGGCTGAGGAATTCTGGGAGTTGAAGTCCGGCTCCGCTGAGATTGACAAACACCGCCGCGGACCTCAAGAGGGCGCCGGCGTTCCAAGCGCGGACGCGTTTGGGCGACGTTTGGCCTCGCCGCCGCCCCGTAGTTCCCATAGCAACGGCAGGGCCTCCGTGGCCTACCTCGGTTTGTGCGACGGGGTTTTCCTCCCCGGTTCCCCGCCGGAGTTAAACGGGAGGCTCGCTGCATCCCAGGAGACCCGACGCGGTATTCCAGGCAGGCCTATCCGCCCCCAGAGCATGTGCAGACGGCTTTTTCCCGAATCCCTCGGGAGTGGTGGGGGGGGGAGGCTTGGCTGGGCTGTCCTTCCGCCTCCTGGGATTTCCTGGTGGTCTCCCATCCCGTCCTGGCCTCGCCTATCACAGTAGTCGTGTGAGGTGTGGGCGAGGGGGCTCCTGTGCAGTCCAATATCAAGGCATTCCTCTTGCCTTGTGCCATGGGATCTCCTGGTGGTCTCCCATCCATAGACCAAGCCTAGGCCATTTTTTTTTTAAAGCTGGAAGGCTAAAATTGCTTTGTGTTGCCTTTTGCTTGGGATCTCCTAGTGGTCCCCTGTCCATAGACCAAGCCTAGGCCATTTTTTTTTTAGCCAAAAGGCCACAGTAGCTTTGAATTGCCCTCTGCCTGGGATCTCCTGGTGGCTCCCCATCCTTAAACTAATGGGCCCCGTTCCTTTTCTCAGCCCCAGGGCTGAAATAGGCTTCCTGTCGCCTTCTGTCTAGAATCACTGGCTGGACCCCCCCATCTGTGCCAGGCCTTTTTCTTGTCTCCGGGACTGAGCTGGCCACCTGCCTGGGATCTCTTGGTGGTCCCCCATCCCAGCCTTAACTACTGGTCTGGTGCTCTTGGCCTGGAGGTGATCTCACTGGAAGTTGGGGGCGGTCATGCACCTACCCCCCTCCCATCCCCTCGCCTCTTCCCACCCTGCCCGCACCCATGAATGACCTCCCTCAAACCCTGGGCTGACCCCCAACAAAGCCCAGAAGCCTGAGCCGTCCATCTCCCCCATGCTCCTCTGCAGATGCCTGTTTGGTGCACCGGGATGAGGCCCCCCTCCCCTTAGGACGCCCCCAGGAAGGGATGCATCGGGCCAAGGAAGCCGAAGGTGCCAGAAAAGCAGCAGCCGGTACTCGCATTTCTCTTCTTTGCTCTCTCTTTTCTTCTCTCTTCTTTTTTTTAAAGAAATGGTCCTGAATTATGATTTTTCTTCTTGGTATTCAGCAGGCAGCGCAGGGAAGAGAACGTCTCCAGGCCGTGGAATGAGAGAGAAAAGCGAGACCCAGGAGAGGAAGACCTGCTCGGCTCCTTCTCAGACTTCGGCCCTGAAGCCACAGCCTCGGCCAAGCGACCGACTTAATCCCAAAACCATCGATCCGGTGGGTACAGGGCCAGTGGAACTCTTCTTAGCATCATTTCCTCAAGCAGGTCCAGACTGAGGAATAATTGTCTTTAAATGTTTAGAGAGGGCCAGTCAGCTGGCAAAGCCAAGTCTTGTTGCATTTAAATGCATAAATTGCATTCTGCATCTAAATGCAGAAGTTGCATTTATTCATTGCTACTACCCCAGACTGTGCTGTCCCTTTCCAAGCGTCACTCTTGATGTACATCGAGCTGCCTGCCGCTCCTAGTTGTTTTCCTGGTATCGTGTCCTGAATAATAGACAGTGAAATCCTCAGACTGGGAAAAGCCACTGCCTGAGCAAAGAACACGATAGCACGACACCCTCAACACTGACACCAGAAGCCGTGCAAGATTGGAGGATGTGGAGACACCTGGCCCACAGAATCACCAAGATTTGGACATGACATCATCATCATCATCATCATCATCATCATCATCATCATCATCAGGTCAAATTGCCAGGCTACCTGCCTTCAGGAAAGTGGGTTGCTTCTCTCATTTGCTCACCTGAATTTGGGACGTCCCTGCTAAATTCTACTTCCTCCCGGCAGGGACTTTCCAGGAGGTTCCAGTTCTAATGACAAGATGTTTTCTGCTGAAATTGACCGCAAGGACAACAACAACAACAAACTTTTCTTCTAGCATCAGATCTGGTTGTGAATTGGAGCAGTCCAGCCTTTTCACCTGCTGTTCAGGAAGCCTCTTTGGCCCTTGGCTTGATTTCTGTTAATTCCTTTCAAAAGCTTTTACAGCATCTCTGATCCTTGGGCTTAGTTGCCTGTTGTGGGGGATTCTCCTATCACTTTAGCGTGGCTACCTTCTCAGCCCTGGAAAGATATGAGACTTTATCCCACCCCAAAGCTGACATTAGAATTAGAGAGTGTGATTAGTTTTCCCTACAGCGGAACCCAACAATGACAGCTAAGTGCCATTTGAAAAGGAACTTTTTCTAAACTGACTTGGATTTAGAGTGATTAAACATGATAATGTTTTTAGCAATCTCCAGATCTTTTGAATATATCCAAATAAATGCTCCAAGAGACAGAAAACTCCTACTTCATGTATGCAGGAGTTTTAGAAGTACATTATAGGAAGCTTAGAGATTTAATAAATCCCTTTGTATTATCAGTTCTTTTTATCTTGGCTGAAAGATTCTTAGTATGTCTAGTTTATTGTATTTTTTCCCCTCTTTCTCTTAATAGTCCATGGATTATTTTCCAGTCTCTACCTGTATTTTGCTTTCAAAACTAATGTGCCTATTTTTATATATTTTTTAAATATATAAAATATATTTTATTTATATATGCCCATTTGCTGCCCTTTCATTTTTTAAAATCTCAATTTGATAAGGAGCGATTCTTAGCCCACCATTTTGTTCTAAAACTCTGGAGAAGGTTTTGCATGAAATCATCCAATGCTGGAACGTGGGGTTGGCAGCTGGCTACTGTTCCTTGGCTCCAAGCAGTCTTAGCAAAAAGTTAACTCTGGTTTAGATCATATATATTAATATTAGTAAGATATATATTGTCTTATTAATGCTGGTAATGCTCCAGCTGGTAAAAAGTTTGCTTCTTCATGTTCTTTAGGTCAAGAAGAAAAATCACATAATCTTTTGTCAGCTGAAAGTGTTTTGGCCTGTGCACTCGTTCTGATTTTAATCTTCATTCTGAATATATATTTATGTTTTTAGAAGAATATATCCTCAAAATATAACATATCTACTACTGTAAAATTTAAGCACCTTCAAATGCCATTGGAAGGATTTAAATTCAGTAGGATTTAGAAAAGCTATGTTATTCCTCTATTAGAATAATAATATGCTGACCATATTATTTCTTTTTGTTCTAGTTCAATATTCAGTCAAGAGTACCTTCCGCCTTTGCAGCCATTTACTCTAAAGGGGGCATCCCTTGCAGGTAATATCTGGGACCTGGTGAGCAAATTAAATTTATGGAAGCACTAAATGTTAAATTGAATCAGTATTGCTTCATTTGCATATTAGTATTTTAAAGTGCTTTCCACTTTCTAGGAATGCAGTCTTTCACTTATCGGGGAATAAGATGGGCTTTGAATTGTACTACATGTAGGTTAAAAGAGCAATAATCCAGAGATAATATGATTAAGAAAAGTTAATTTTACTTGTTTCTGGGAATGCATATTGCTTAAACATTTTTCCAGAAACAAAACATTTTTTAAAAAGCTTTTTTTAGTTTTGCTCGTGGCTGAATTAAAATGCTGCTGTATTCCCATTATTTCTTGTGGCTGCTTTAGAATAGTACACATTTTAAAGTAGTTGTTACATTTTTGCCTCAGTCCATAAAACTCACATATTGCATTTGTGATTCTTTCCTTTAATCTTGAAAATATCAATTTAGGCCCTTGTAGAAACACTACTTAATTTCTTATTTCTATTTGGAGTGATTAAATTTACTGGAAAATTACCTTTCATCCTGGTATGAAAAGAAAGAGGCATGTGCATCTCCAAAGTCATTAACCAAATAGTGAGGATATTCTTGTTGGATTATACTGTGAGTTTTCATCTTAAAATGTTTGCATTTAATACATTGCTAGAAATGTGATAGTTCTGTTCTTTTCCTGATTAATAGTGGTGGAAGATTGTACATTTTAAAAAAAATACCATACTTAATAAAGAAAAAAATAATTCTTCTATTTGTGAAGTTGTAAGAACTGAAGGTGGTAAGGTAGAAATCTGTTGGTAAACCAGACTGAATGATTATGTAAATATAGAACAAATGTTTACAACTCTTAGAACCAGAAAACAATTATTAGAAGTTTATTTATTACTACCCCCACCCCCTCCCCCCAAAAGTGGTGATTTCTGCTTTCTTCAATTTGTAAGACTTTATGGATTTAAGAGTGTCTTCTTAAACCCTCAATCCGTCCAGGCTTTTGACAGGAGCCCCTTTAGTGGGCAATACACTGATTTCTCACATTTTGACAGGCACTTTAAACCATCCTTTTTCAATAGTCCTCCTGTTAATGGTGTTGGTTGAGAGCCCATGAAACAGGATATATTTGTATGATTTTGCTAAAATAAAATGTACTAGTTTTGTAAAAGGTATTTTAGAAATTTTGACATTAAGTGAAAAATACAGGAAGACACAAATTCTCCCTCTCCCAGGCTGTCTCTGCTTTCGTGTCAGTCTTGGCAGCTGCCCGGACAAATCCCTGTTATTTATATTTCCAACGCTTTGTTTTATTTTAGATTAGTCCATGGCTCCATAAGGCACAAATTGCAATGGGACAGTCACCCTGCAACACTTCCGTTTGACCCTCTTCTTATTAATTTAGCAGAGGTAAATCATTTGGGGGGATATCAGCTTTTTAAGTTTGGGAAAGAATTCCTGCAATTTGTATTTTCTTGTTCACTCTGTTCAAAGGACAAGGGGAAGCTGGAATTTTCTTAAAAGTGATGTATTACAACCCTCCTTTTAAAAAAAAGAACACCAGAAAAATGAAAGTTATAATTTTATAAAGAGCACTGAAAGCTCAGTGACAGTTTTGTCAAATATATGCACAAAAGAAGATGGCATAACAAGGGATCAGCTTTGTTCATGTAATTCTTCTGTTGCTTGGCTAGAGGCGGCCATGGAGTTGGGGCTTGGGGAAACGGAGAAATCTAGAATGTTTTGGGGTAGAAAGGCTAGTAAAAATGAATTGATCCCCAAACTTTGAATCTTTGGTCTAAATCAGTGTTTCTCAGTCTCAGTGACCTTATTAAGATGGGTGGACTGGCTGGGGAGTTCAAAGAATTGAAGTCCACGCAGCTTAACATTTCTGAGTTTAGGAAACCTCAGAATTGGTCTGAATTGCTTCCTTTAAAAAATA
Source organism: Pantherophis guttatus (assembly GCF_059756535.1). Taxonomy (NCBI): domain Eukaryota; kingdom Metazoa; phylum Chordata; class Lepidosauria; order Squamata; family Colubridae; genus Pantherophis; species Pantherophis guttatus. The sequence continues at coordinate 82,924,576 of NC_142070.1, read as the reverse complement.
CAAGCATTGTATCCTAACACATCTATGCCATTTTTTGCAAAATTCATATAAAGACATTTCAGGCACAACATTGCAAGTTGTGAATCGTTTATTGCCTAGTATAGAAAAGTAATTTATATTGCAATTGTTTACTGCTTTAGATTAAAAAGTTTACAAATGAAACAGTTGGGTAACTTATTTGCCCTCTCCCTCTACTACATTCATACTATATGTACCATATTTTTCAGAGTGTAAGACATTCCTTTTTCCTCCAAAAAAGAGGGTGAAAATCTGGGTGCATCTTATACTCCAAATGTAGCCCCACCCAGCCTCTCAAACAGAGGTTTCACAGGCTGAAAGGAGCCTCTGAAAGAAGCTTCAGAAAAAAAGCCTCAGAAATGAAGCTTCAGAAAAAAAGCTCTGTTTTGGAGGCTTTCAGAGTTTCAGAAGTTTCAGAGGCTGGAAAAAAAAAAGCAAGGCACAGAGCTCACAACCAAGAAACCTGTTGCTAAAATTCACCTCTGGGAACAGCTGACTGGGGGTATTCCAGGAGGCCGATCCACCTGCCAATCAGCTTTTTTCTTATTTTCCTCCCAAAAAACTAAGGTGCCTTTTATACTCCGGTGCCCCTTATAGTTCGAAAAATATGGTAATTTACTTCTGCACACTTCTGGATTGTGGATCCTCCCCCCCCTCCCCTTTTCTAACCTTTCTTCTTAGGGTTAGGGTTAATTTTGAATTTATCACACTGGAATATTCTGACTTTGCAAAAAAACCACCCTACTCAGAACTGCCTGTTATCTTAACAGCTCTGAGGTCCTTGGTTAGGACTTGAACTGTTAAGTTTTTACCAGTCCCAGACTGTGAATCGAATTGGAGTTGAAATCTTAAATAGTAATTAGTTCAGAATGAGCCGGGCGCTATTGTTCTCAGAGCAATACTTATCAAGGCATGCCACTAGCACTGATTACAGTACTTTCTGAACAAGGTATTTGAAATGTCTGAAAAAGAGAGTCAGAAATTAAACCAGTGAGAATACACAGGGTTTTCTTTTCTTTTCTTTTTTTAAAAGAAAAACTACCTGGCTACTTCTGTAAAGGCAGAATGCCCTTGTGGAACATTGCAATGCTAGATAGACCCAGAAGGGGGCAAACGTACATTTGAGATGGAAGGAAAACTCTGAATTCTTCCAGTATCTGGTCAGTGGGGTTTTGTTAGGAATTTCAGAGGCGAAGGGAGCTGTGCATTCATATTGTGTGGTGTGACTCCGGCAGGGGCTGAAAGAAACCAGGCACCCGTATACCTTCATCTCCCAGGAGGGCTTCAAAGAACTGCTCTCGGTGGAAGGCGCTGCTCAGAAAACTCTTCCGTTGCTTCCTCGGCTCGTTCCAGTCTTAAAAGGTGCTTTGGTAGGTCTCTCGGATTGGAGAACACAATCACAGATTACGCTGCTCTTTTCTACTTTCTGGTTTCCTGAATCCCGTTCCTAAATCTCCCAAAAGGCAGGGCTAAAATACACGTCTTTGGAAGAGGGAGGCGGCCTCCTTTGCTTGGCCTTGCGGGGGTCTAGAATGCCGAAACAGGCGGACACGTTTTATGGTCCGATTTTTATCTCTCTGGATGTCATCGTGGCATCTTCCTAGATGTTTTCCAGCAATGTTGTTGCAATGGAACTTGCTGTATTATACCTTCAGATCCATGATTCTCAACTTTGACAATTTGAAGATGTGCGGACTTCAACTCCCAAAATTTCCCAACCAGCAATGGAGTTGAAATCCACACACCTTCAAGTTGTCAAAAGTTGAGAAACCCACTGTTTAGGAAACACTATCTTAGGAAACTCCAGTTCCATCACAGACATTGTGTTTGAGTCACTGTTTTTTAGCCCATTCTGGAAAAAGCCTTTCCAGGAAGCACCAGGTAGAGCTTAAAAATGTAATTAAAAGAGGAGTCAACTTGCGGGCAAAACATTTTGAGCTATCCTCCAACCGAAATAAGAAAGTTCCTGCCTTCATATATCGCATTGATATTTTTTGCTTAATGCCTCCTGTTTATCTTCTGAGAAAGGTGAGCTGAAGGTTGACAGAAATTACCCAGGGGAAGAGGGATGCCTGCAGTGACTGTCAGCTTATGTGTTTTTCGTAGACGTCATTAAATAGCAGATGCGGTGGATGATTTTTTCCTAAGTCATTTCAGGTTAGGTTACAGCAAGTTTGATTTGTGACAACTCCTTTTAAGAAGTCCATTTATGAATTTAGGAATTATGCCCCCGCTACCATCCCAGAGCTTCCTGCCATCTATTAGTATTAGCATCGCAGGCTTCTTCCAGAGGAGAAAATGAAATATAGTTGTTTTAAACAACCATGTAGAATTCTTTATTGCCCAAGTGTGATTGGACACACAAGGAATTTGTCTTTGGTGCATAGGCTCTCAGTGTACATAAAAGAAAAGATACGTTCATCAAGAATCATAAGGTACAACACTTAATGATAGTCATAGGGAAACAGTCAATATAAATCTTAAGGATACCAGCAACAAGGTTACAGCCATGCAGTCATAAGTGGGAGGAGATGGGTGGTGGGAACGATGAGAAGATTAATAGTAGTGCAGACTTAGTGAATACTTTGACAGTGTTGAGGGAATTATTTGTTTAGCAGAGTGATGGTGTTTGGGAAAAAACTGTTGTTGTGTCTAGTTGTTCTGGTGTGCAGTGCTCTATAGTGTCGTTTTGAGGGTAGGAGTTGAAACAGTTTATGTCCAGGATGCGAGGGGAGTCTGTAAATATTTTCCCAGCCCTCTTTTTGACTAATGCAGTATCCAGGTCCTCCATGGAAGGCAGGTTGGTAGCCATTGTTTTTTCTGCCGTTCTAATGATCCTCCGAAGTCTGTGTCTGTCTTGTTGGGTTGCAGAGCCAAACCAGACAGTTATGGAGGTGCAGATGACAGACTCAATAATTCCTCTGTAGAACTGGATCAGCAGCTCCTTGGGCAGTTTGAGCTTCCTGAGTTGGCGCAGAAAGAACATTCTTTGTTGTGCCTTTTTTTGATGACGTTTTTGATGTTAGGTGTCCATTTTAGGTCTTGAGATATGGTAGAACCTAGAAATTTGAAGGTCTCTACTGTTGATTGTAGTTTTCTCCCCAAAAACGAGCTCTTTTTTCAAATTACCCCATTAGTTATTCTCTTCCTATTACACTTCAGCCCTCGATATACGACCATAGTTGAGCCCAAAGTGAGACATTTGTTAATTGAGTTTTGCCTCAGTTTGCCACCTTCCTTGACACTGTTATTAAGTGAATCTGGTTTCCCTGTAGACTTTGCTTGTCAGAAGGTCGCAAAAAGAGATCATGTGACCCTGGGACTCTGCAACTGTCATAAATATGAGTCAGTTGCTAAGTGTCCAAATTTTGATCATGTGACCGTGGGGAAGCTACAGTGGCCGTGTGAAAAACGGTCCTTAATCACTTTTTTCAGTGCCTTTCTAACTTCGAACGGTCACTAAACGAACGGTTGTAATTCAAGGACTACTTGTACGTTTCTTCAAGTTTGTTGAAGACTTTCCAGTGGGACTACTTTGTGACCACAACTATCGGGTTGGGTGTCCACAAAGCGCTCGTACCGACAAAGTGACCTACTAGGCAAGGTTGGGGCCCAGTCAAAGCATTTGGGGAGCCAGGCTGGTGAGAAATCAGGCCTTCCCTCCATTGTCCAGGCCAGCGGAGTGCGAGACCGTCCGCACTTGCAGTCCTGAAGAGGAGATGCCTCCTCAGAGCCCGGATCTTTCCCCCCAGTCAGAATAAGGCATTTGTCAACTTGCAAAGCTTTCAAGTTGCCCTGAGCAGGAGGGAGGGAGAACTGAAGTGAATTCCATACATTCTTCCTGACCGCAATCAGAAGGAGGGTGTTAGGTTTCACAGCCAGCCAAAGTGGTTAATTGGAGAATGTGATTTATGACATGGCCAGGGAGGAGGGGAGAGACAGGGTCATAGGGAAAGGTAAATCTACGTGGGATCAGTCCTAACTGCACCTGAGTATTGCCGGAATGTTGCTCCTAATAATTGACTGTATTTCCTTTGAAGTTTGGCTCATGGCTCATGAATTAATTAGGGCATCTTTCGGAAACTTGACAGCATTATCATCAAATAGGGACCTTTTTAAAAGCTACTGAAATGCGTTGGCTTCACTTTGTTAGCCCTCGAGAGCCAAATGGATGTGGCAAGCGATCAGGGGTTGAGATTGTGAATATTAAAAAGTGTGCTTCATTGAAACGTGTAAACACGTACAAACATATAATGTGTAAACTTATATAAATATATAAGGTGCAACATATTAGTATCGTCTGGAACGCTACACATCCTCTTCATGATCTGTTTTCATTCTGTTCGCCTTCATCTTCTGAGGGGGGAGGGGGCGCTGCGGGGTATCCGAAGCAGAAAACATTCAGGTTCAGCCAGTTTTCTTCCATAGAACATCGACCTTGTGAACTTTCAAGTTATTATGTATACATAATATATTATATAGTATATGTGTATATGCGTGTGTGTATATATATTGTATATATAAATATATTTATATATCTAAATATATAGAAATATAAATATTTGTTTTCTGAGGTTTTCGCGGGTGTTTGTATGTAGGTCTTTGGTTATTCGGGTTTTCTCCTGTGTAAAATTGGAGGTTTCTTGGCAACATTTCGACGAAGTCTCATTCGTCATCTTCAGGCTGGTGTTCTCGGCTTCGTGCTCCTAGCCGAGAACACCAGCCTGAAGATGACGAATGAGACTTTGTCGAAACGTTGCCAAGACACCTCCAATTTTACACAGGAGAAAACCCGAATAACCAAAGACCTACAAATATAAATATATAAATACACACACTTACCGGTATGTATGTATGTATGTATGTATGTATGTATGTATGTATGTATGTATGTATATGGGTAGATATATACTTCCTTTGGAGAGCAGGCAACAGAATTTCATTTTTAATGTGGGCCAGTGTGCTCACAGTGAAAAGTGACAATAAAGGCTACCTTATATCTGTATATATTTACACTCTATACTGTTTAAATATAAATGGTGGCAGTCTTCTGGAAGAGAAACTTTAAAGCGAATTGTCCAGTGCAGTCAAAAAGCTCTTACTTAGAAGAGGAGGGCGCATAGTTTGGGCCTCCCCAGATCTTGGTGAGGTGCCCAGCCTTCTGGAATGCAGCCCCCAGAATGGAGGGGCTCCAAATCACCAGCGATTGCAATATTTTTATATGACTTACTTAAGAGGATTGTCACATTAGCAGGATTCACTGAATGCATTTCTCAGTTACACTAAAGTAATGCAATTTTGTTCTGGACCTTCTTCTCTGGATCCCACCTAATTATTATTATTGTTATTATTATTTTTTGAGGGGTTGGAGGCTGCTTGTACAGCTCACCCCTCTGCTTTTTTAGTGAGTGATTCTTAAACCACGTGAATGTGTGTTTATTCCGTTTCTTCTACTTCTAAAAGGCCCATTCAGACGATGAAGTCTTTAGAAGAGGACTGAATGCTTTGGTCCAGTTGAGTGCTGTGGTTGGCTTTTGGCTTAACAGCCACCTGAAGCATCTCCTTTCTAGTGTGAGTATAATCCCAGTTTAATGCTTAATCCCAGTTTACCAGAATTCCTGCTTATAACTTGGTTCTCAGTTTCCCTGGTTTGCGGCAAGGGAGGAACTGTATCGTAAAAGCCATCCTACTAATGGACAGCATTTTCTTGGCTCTTTGGCCCTGTTAACAGGGGGTATATTAAAAGATTAAAATTCCTTTGGAAATTGGAGTAAGAAGGTGCTGCAGGTCAGGGTGTTTAAGATGCATTAACTGGATTTGCTCCTCACCTTCAGCCCTAATGTCATTTCCTTAGTTTTAGCGTGTTAATCCAAGCCCTCGGATTTCAAACCATCACTTACTATAATATAGAGCAGTGTTTCTCAACCTTGGTAGCTTGAAGATGGGTGGACTTCAACTCCCAGAATCCCCCAGCCAGCGCTGCTGGCTGGGGTATTCTGGGAGTTGAAGTCCACCCATCTTCAAGCTACCAAGGTTGAGAAACACTGATATAGAGGGTCTACCTATTCTCCAAAGTGCCAGAGGGCAGAACAAGAAACAATGGAGGGAAACTAATCCAGGAGAGAAGCAACCTGCAATTGAGAAATTTCCTGACCGTGAGAACAATTAATCAGTGGAATGAGCTGCCTACGGACGTTGTGGCTGCTTCATCACTGGAGGTTTTCAAGAAGAGCTTGGTCAGCCATTCGCCTGAAATGGTGTAGGTCAGGGGTGTCAAACTTGCATCATCATGGTGGTGTCACATGACGTATCGGGACTTCCCCCCCTTTGCTAAACCGGGCGTGGGCGTGGCCAGTGCGTGAGGCATCCTTCCCGTGGGCCGTAAGTTTGACCAGCCCTGCTGTAGGGTCTCCTGCCTTGAGCAGTGGGTTGGCCTGGAGAACTTCCAAGATTGCTTCCAACTCTGATATTCCGTTATAATCTACAAACCCGTCCATGTGTATTTATTCCTGAAATAAATATTCCTGATTTATTCCATTCCATGGTTTAAAAATCACATCTGCTGCTAGAGACATGCACTTGCCTGTCTGCACTGTAACACAACTGTATCCTGCCTAGGTCAAGGAAGGCCTTTTGCTAAGCGAAGAGGCTGTCCTGTTGCAACATTTCAGACCATTTTAAAATCTCACTGTCCTATTTGCCTCTTCATTTTGGCCCCCCAGCTTTCCAAGAGGCAGATGAGCAAGAAGTTCAAAGAACAGACTATGGAGGCTTTGCAAAAACTGGAGCAATACGGCGGAAAAGTAAGGGCAATCGGTTGATCCCCTCGGTTGGTTTTTACCTGCATTGTCTGGTTGGGTTTTGTCTGAAGCCGGTACTGTAGCATCAAGGAGAGCAGGATTGGGCCATTCCATAAGCTTTTGCCGATCTTACATTCTTATTAGCGCATATTTGCAATCCTGTCCTTCACCACTGAAACGAGCTGCTCACTTCTGCTGCAGAGGCAAACGGGGTCCTTCTCTTGATTGCAGGGGCATCGTTAATAAGTGGGCATCCACCATTGCCATAGATTAAAGGTGAGGGAAACTTGGCGATGGAGTTTTCCCCTGAGACAGAAAAGCTGTTCTCCCTGTCAGCAATTCTCAGCAATTTCATGTAGTGTGCGCTCATTGGAATTCTCGAGCCGATGATTGAATGCAGGGACTCTTTGAGTTTTTTGCCCTCGTGTCAGAAGCACCGAGGAGCTTAAGGGTCGAAAGGATTAGCCAGTGACATCGTTTCCCTGGGGAGGCCCAATTTGGAGGGGGGGGGGCTCCTTTTATGTCCCTGGCAGGAGCTGGAGCGAAGGACAGGAGCTCAACCCCGCCCCACGGCAGCTCTCGGGTCTCGAACGCGGGCTTGCTAACCTCTTGCCCGGCCTCCCAACTACTCTTCAAGTTATGGGCATTGATTTGAAGTTATGGTAGTGTTGAACAAAGGGACTTACAACCAGAATTTAAAGGTTACAGACACCAAAATGCCACTGTGAGGAAAAACCCAGGGGTCTGGCAACCAACCTGCACTTACAGCCAAAGTTGCTTCATCTCCCACCCCCCATCTTCCCCTCCCCCCATCCAAGGCCTTTTGGCCTCCTGCAACCCCATACCCCAGTTGAAGTTTCCCACCTTGTTTCTTCTGTTGCCAACCAAGCATGAACGGATGTGCCCTTCCTGGAGTAGCTACTCCTTGCCACTTCTGCATCCTCTCCCATCCTTCAGCAGCCACCCTGCACCTCCCCAGCCTTTCACAAACCACACACACACACACACACACACACACACACACCCTTCCCCATCTGCCAGCATCCACCAAATGCCACTACACTCACGCCATGCCTCCCCCGCCACTCATGCGCCCCTCCTTCCCACACCTGGGAGCCGCCCCTTACCTGCCTGCTGGCATTCTTGCAAATTTCCTACAATTTGCAACTTCCTTTCAGCTTCCCCATTGATTGTTGGAAGCTGGCAGAAAGTTGCAAGGGGCTGCTTGCTTAATGACATACGATCCTCGCTTAATAACGGCAACGAGGAGGGCTGGGATTGCCACTGCCAAGATCACGTGATGTCAGGCTTCATGACTGCATCCTTAGCGACAGAAATCCCAGTCCCGATTGCCGACATTGGCTGAGGACTGCCTGTATATGGCGTAACATTGGTTTATTCTTATTTCTTCCTTCTAGACTGATAGCTGGAACAGTTAGTGTTAAAGCTTGGATTCCTTCTAGAGGTTCCCAGTCCATGTCCCACAACAGATTGGCCAAAGTAGAAATAATTTGTTTTCAAGTGAAGAGGGAAACTGACTTCAATACAAACCTATTTTTCAATTCCTATTTTATGAACAGGAAAGCCTGACTATTATAAAGGCAAAGATTCCGACCTATTCTTCAATTTCTTCCTAAAGAACGCGATGAAGAGGCTTCTCTTGCAACTGTGTTGGTGTTACTTATTTTTCTAGAGTGCATTTTGTTCTGTGATCTTTCAGGGAAAGAAGCGATTAATATTTTAAATTAAGACGAGTGTCAAGAATAAAAGTGTCCTGGATACTTAATTATGAAAAAGGCTTAGGAATGGCACCATCTTTGCTTTAGTCCCTTTTCTGGGGACTGAAGGGTTTGCTGGTTTGTTAAAATTATTATGAAACCGTAATTATTATTATTATTATTTTAAAAATTGTGCACCCTTTACTTGCTAGGCTCAACCCTTGAACCCTCAACTGTGCATCTTGATTTTTACTAAATTCAGATGCTGCTGCACGAGGGCGCTAAGGACCTTTTCCACTGCTGGTTAAGGAGGTCTTAAAAGGACCTGAAATCGCTAAAGCTGGAAGGGATTGTTTCTCAGTTAATATATTTGTTGATAAGAGGTGGTTTCATTTTGATAGTGTTCTTAAAGAGCCCACTATTTTGTAGGTTCTGGATTGGAAAATATACATAGTTTGCTCTTTTGGGACAGAAGTCTTTTTTCCAGGGTCAATGTGCTCAGAATACTTTATGTCTCCATCAAACACAAAGATTTTCATGAGTATTAAATAAAAATAGTTAATTGCAGCACAATCCCCAAGTATTAATCTTTATATAACAAACACACAGGTACAGTCCGCTAAAAAAAAAAGAAAAAGAAACCCACGCCTTCCGTGTCTTCATTTTTATTATAAAATGTGCACATTTAATTCTCATGGACATTCTACAACAAAGTTTAGATGTACATTTATTGTACTACTCGTATTTCTACAGTGGCAGTCATAAGAGTAGCTTGACTCTCTAAGCCATCTTGCACCAGATTAGATGCCATTATTAAAAATAGAAAGAAAAAAAAAATACAACAGTTTGCAGCATTTTTGTACATCTATAAGCTTTCTGGAACTTCAGTGCAAAATGTCACGATTAATGCTGGCATATGTCTTCTATCAGTACTTATAAGCTTCTAGCCAGACAGTAATTTAATATTATTTTGACTATCATGAGAAATAGGGAGGTTTTTTTGTTGGCTAGAGTCTGTTCTGTCTCTCCCTTTATAGTTTTTTTTTTTTTTTTAAAGGAAAAAAAGAGGGGGGAATGCCAACTTCTACCTCTCTCAACTTAGATATTGTGCACTTGTATTTTTCCCTGTGGCTGTGGCAAATTTACTCTTTATTCAAATCATTTTTCTGCTAATTTTCTGTCATTCACAGAACACTCTCTCGTCTGCTTTTCACCTTGTGAATAATAGTAATTGTAGCTCCTGAAAAATCTACAGCTCCTTCTAAGTAGACATGCTAATAAACTTCGAATCTTAGTTCAGTTTTGATACCAGAGAAGAAAAATCCTTCTTATAAATGAGGCTTGATTGTCATAATTGTGTCCTGGTCCATATTTTGAGCAGTCACATACTGGGACCATGAATGAACCTCTCTTACTGGTTCCCCATCAGTCTTTACTTTGACTTCCATCTTTATTCCAATCAAAAACTGGCCGTATCCATTAATTTTCACCTTTGATTGGGAAGCCCAAACTTTTATCTAAACTACCTCCTGGGTGTTCACTATATCAGTAAATTTGTCAACGGAATAAATTTATCATAGGCAGTGGTTAAATAATACATTTTTTTTTGTTTTTTGCACAAGAAAAGCTGTTATAAAAAGTGTAGATCTTGAATTGAAAAGAGTAGTATTAAGGAATCTGATATTCCTCTCAGGCGAAACTAAGGAAAACTCTTGTGTGCCAGTCCCTTATGGAGACTGAAGGAATTTTTTTTCTACCCACGGGGAGAGCCTGGAAGCTATTTAGGTTGTCCCATTCCCACAATGACTCAATAGGAAGCCAGCATCTGAGACCGCTAACAGGCTGCAGGATGGATTCCCCCTTAAAATGTAATTGCCAAAAGTGCCCCTCAAGTTGAGAATTATGTAGGATGAGCTTCACACAATAAGGGACTGTGGAATTCAGACCTGATATCATGGAAAGTTGTCTAACAAAAAAGCTTGCCTCCTCCGCCCCCCCCCCCCCCCCCATCACTCCAAGACCTTCGCTGTGGAAGTTGGAACGGCAAGAATGCAGTTTCCCTATTGCTGTTTTCTTTGGATTGTTCTATGACTCAAATGACATTTTAAAAACGACTACGAGAGCATTGTTGAATGACTTCGCTTTACCTCAAACTAGTGGAAAAATACAGTCTCCGAAGGTGGGCTTTAATTAAACAAAGCTTATTTGCATTATAGACATCTCAGTGCAAAGCTGACAATTCTGATTCCTACGTGGCAACGCTTCTATCTGTGTTGCTACAGAATTGTTCGTATTGTCCACTGATTGAAGGGAGAGCGGCTGGAGGTTAAATTACATTTTCAAAGAGTTGCATGGAACGCATTATGTTTTCATCCTACAAAGAAGAAAAAACCACATAAAAACTCTAATTATTAGGAAAAGATATTTGACACCAAATTCTTAACAACACCAACATACAGTTATGGATATAGTGAATGTCTCTTTTAAGATGTAACTACTATATCTATCATCTCCATCTATCTGACTATCTAACTATCATCTCTCTGTCTGACTATCCATCCATCATCTACCTACTATCAACCAGCTAGTCAGCTGTATCTCATCTGGGTCGTCTTCCAAAGTCAAACATAGCCAAATCAAGGTCCATCCTTCGATTCTTTGATGGCCCCCGCAGCACCTCAGCAAGCCTCCTGTTGGTCTCTGGAGATACAGACGAATGTTCTTCTTCATCTTGTTCCACAAGGGGAGCATTAATGCCCCCAGATCATCAGCAGTGGGCTGTGCAAGCAGTTTCAGTTTGCTCCCCCAGTCGTGGGAATATGCCCTTGTGCATTCAAATGTCTTGCTTCCCATTAATAGGGTTGGTAGCGCTTGCCATTAAGAGGCGGAACTTGGGAGCAAACAAGATCTGGCGTAATATTTAAGTATCGACTGATCAACCGTACTAATGAAAATAGAAATATCTAAACAGCGGCATGAGTCATCCCCTAAAACAGGCAGACCCTCTGCATTCCAGAAAGATGTCTGTGTCCCCTAAAATCTCCAAGAATCTCTGAAACTGAGCAGCAAAATAGCAAATTCCAATTATTCTGTTCTCTGTTCTTTTTGCATATTAAACTCAAGAAAGCAAAGCTAAAGTTTGGAAGACCCAGGGCATAAATTTCATCTACTTTCCCCAGATGTTACCCCTGCATCGCCCACCCATTATCCTTCCGGTGGCCTTCAGAAGCTAAAAATGCTAATAAAATGTGTGACAAAATTCACAAGCGGGGAGGGGGGCAGTCCCTCCCATCTTCATGCAGGGGCTAAACAGTCATTTGTTGGGAACAAGTCAAGAGTAGAGCAAGTGTTTGTGCAAAGCTTCAATGCTTCCTCATGGCGCTACAAGTCCCTCACCCTTAGACCACTTACTTTTTGACAGCTTTCAATGAATTCATCTATGGTAACTACACCATCCTTGTTCTTGTCCATTTTCTGCCAGAAATAAAACGGTTGCATAAGTGATTTCAAACTCTTTTTTCCCCAGATGCTTCTGGTCAATTTTTTTAAAGACGTATCTGTGGATGCTAAAATTCCACTAAGAGTGGCATTCCTGGTTCCACCGTTAGCTTCTGTTCTTGATTTTATTTTACTTTGTTTCCTTATTTTAGACATATTTGGAAGGTGATACATGCAAGAAAAATAAAAGTCTAGCACGAGACTTTTACTTTCCATTGAAGTAGCTTTAAAGCATTCATAAATTAATGCCTAAGTGGACCTTGGATACGAGTAGCCGATTCATCTTTACAAATAACATAATAATAGCAAATTTCATAACCATCAGAATGCAAACCATCACAGGAATTTTCCTGAGTTTTTCCTAGAGGGTTTAGGTAAATCCCACCTGGAAAAATGTTTCCACGTGTTGTTTTGGAGCATCGTCTCGAAGAACAGGGTAAGTGCATTTCCCCATCATATCATAGATGGCCTTCATTATATCAAGCATTTCCTGGTGAGAAACATATTAAACCGATGAAAAATACTCATTGGGTTGATGGAAAATTTCTGACCTCTTTGGAGCTCTCTAAAATCCTGCAAGGAGATGACTTTTAACAGTGGGATCCAAATTCCCAAATGTAGACCTTCGTTTTAAAGCAATTCGGTGACCTCTAAGGATAAAGCAGATTTTTCTGTGTTTAACAGAACATAATAGATCTTTTTCTCATGATCGATGAACAGAGTAACCAGAGTTGGAAGGGAGCTTGGAGGTCTTCTAGTCACCTAAAAGTCCCTCTCTCTCCAACATCTCATTGGAGCCTTTCTGTGGCTATCTTGAGAAACGGTCGTGAGGAAGACCTAGAAGTCTGACATGGCATAGGGCTTCCTGCCCGAACAGGGGGTTGGACTAGACCACCTCCAAGGTCCCTTCCAACTCTGTGATTCTGGTCAGGAAAGGCTCTTCTCAAGATCAGCCAATTCAGTGGTTCGTTTTTAAAGCAGGGGAGTCCGTGCAATTTCAGCAGAATCCATAAGCATCCGATTCTGGGAAGCCGCCCAGGGTCACCTTGTAGGGGACATGGGAGCCTAAGAATGTATAAATAAAATTAATCTTACAGTTTTATCTGTCAAACAAGATCAGTTGTTTACAGACTTGCTACAATGACTGCCGCATAAATGCATAAAATTACCAACATACAAACTTTGTGCCCAGAAAAAAGTCAGTCCCATTTAGGAAGAGCTTGATATTGTCCACAAGGGCATGAAAATGTAGGAAACCATCCCAACTGAGCAGCATTTAAAAAAAAAAATCATATATCTAGATGGAATTGTTCCAATATCATATACATCTTGTTCCCCACTTATGAATCTAGAGATCATGATTTATCTATATATGTGGGGTGGGGGGGAGTGTCTAGTTAGCTTTGTGTTGGACTCCTTACCTCTTTTGTTATACAGCCGTCTTTGTTTATATCGTACAAATTGAAAGCCCAGTTGAGTTTTTCCTGCACGGTCCCACGGAGCAAAATTGAAAGGCCCATCACGAAATCCTAGAAGAAGGAGAAGGAGAAGAAGAAGAAGAAGAAGAAGAAGAAGAAGAAGAAGAAGAAGAAGAAGAAGAAGAAGAAGAAAAGAAGAAGAAGAAGAAGAAGAAGAAGAAGAAGAAGAAGAAGAAGAAGAAGAAGAAGAAGAAGAAGAAGAGACAATGGAAAACATGGCGGTTTAGGTTAACATGGCAGGAAGAGCTGCACTTTGGCAGCGGGAACAACAAAACCAACCCAGCTGTTTGATTGAATGACAAGTCTGTCATGTGATGTCTGAGTCTTCAGGACAGCCTCTGTTACTTTCCTTCTTAGCTTCATGGAAGCAGAAAAACTTGGAAGGTGACAACCTCTTGCAAAACTCTATGGAATCTTTACATTAACCACTTGGCTCTTTCGTGTTGCCGTAATCAGAAAACGAAAGTATTCCACTTCAATCGAATGAAAGCCAGAGTATATCCTATTTAATTAGGGCAGGCCACTAGAATATAAACTGAGAGCAAACCCCACTCCCTACTAGCTTGGGTCATGAAACGTCTGCCAGAAAACCACCAATCTCAGAGAGCACCAAGGACCCCTCATGTCAACCCTGAGCTATGAATATTCTCCTTTATTGGTATAGCAATAGCACTACACTTAAGACCTAGTCACGCTTCACAGTGCTTTTACAGCCCCTCTCTAAGCTGTTTACAGAGTCAGCCTCTTGTCCCCAACAGTCTGGGTCCTCATTTTACCCACCTTGGAAGGACGGAAGGCTGAGTCAACTTTGAGCCTGGTAAGATTCGAACTGCCGAACCGCCGAACTGCAGCTAGCAGTCAGCTGAAGTAGCCTGCAGTACTGCACTCTAACCACTGCGCCACCTCGGCTCAGGATATACTCAGTATATACTATTTATCACTCAACTCCACTGAGCAGTGAAGCCAGTAGTTTTACAAACTGCACTATCCCAAGCTATGGACCCACCCAGCTTCCGTTTCATGAATAATTGTTTTTGTTATTGTGTTATTGTGTCACCGAAGGCAACAGTTTTTTTTTTTATTAAAGTAGAAGCCACTCTGGGTTTACTTGCTTTAATGTGGGTCTGAGAGAAAGCGGATAATTCAGCTGATTAGATGCCTTTTTTCTGCCCTGTTGCCTTAGCGTACAAACACCGACTTCAATTAATTCAAAGCCGTATTAAACGTTTTGTGCCAGGAGGGTGGCAGCTTCTTCCTAGGAGGTACCCCAGAAAATCAATGCAATCAGCACATTAAACAAGATCAGGAAGTTACTCAACTGTTACACAGCAAACAAAAGCTAATTACAAAGACCAAATAAAAGGTCATTCTTTTCTCTCTCTCTCTCTCTCTCTTCAAACACCCATGTATCCGGACAAGCATTTCCCAGCATTTTGGGGGATTTTATTTGTCCTCCCACCAGACTGCGCTGATTTCTCAGAATAAATTTTTATTGCAAACACGATTCGTATTAAGCCTGGGCGGTGATCCAGATTGGTGAGACCAAATGTGATTTTGGAGCACAGATGGGCCTGCGTAGAGCGTCTTGTCAGGAGCTCCTCAACCGAGGTCATGCCAAAATTGAGGAGCTCAGAGTTAATCAAAGACAGCTGTCGACCCGATATCTGTAATTTACATTGTTAATTATTATTCCTCTCTTCAGATGATTTCAGCACAGCCTTATCTTTTACTGAACACTGAAGTCACTGGCATAACTCAGTTACCTATGAATACTATCTCGTGAAAGGTAAAATCCCATTAACTTAAAGGTTACTGCTCTGTAGGCCTTTTAAATAGTCTTCTTCTTTAGTATATGTTTTGGGGTGAGGAACGAAAAATGTGAACCGTACAGACAGAAATAAGCCTAGCTAGAATAGAGAGCTTGTTCTGAGCTTCTTAAAGGAAAAGCAGAACGTTACATAATAAACAGACCTGACTAAGAAATAGTTTATCCATGCTGAGCATTTTTCAGTCCCATTGAGTTCAGTGAAGAGATCGGGTGAGTATTTAAAACTGTTATTTCAGGCAGCGGGCGATCACTGCAGGAATTACCCAGAATGTAAGATAACGATGGAGAATTGGAATTTTTAACATATTAGCAAAACCCCTCCGGGGGCTCATCTGTCTTGTCTTTAAATACATATGAACTACTTCATGAATAAATAAATAAAGGCGTATTTAATCATCTGCAGACTACTCCGTTTCTACATTCATAAAGAAGTGTAAACAATGAATGTGCAAATACTGACTAAGACCTCGTGATGCATTCAAATGCTTTACCAACTTTTGAAGGCTTTCCATTTTTATCTTGATCATACTGTTTGCTTCCTCAGTGTGTCTATCCTTTTCCCCAGGTCTTTAAGGCAGCTTTCCCAACGTTCATCCCTGATTTTATTTCCATAGCAGCCCTCCCCTGGGTCAGGATGCCAGAGTCACTGTGTGTGCATTATTTATAAATAATATATAAGTACATAAATTAAGATGTGCAGAGGATGTGACAATTCCAGAGTCATCAAGCCAGCTTCCATAGCTGATAGTAGACTTGAACTTTTTCCTCTTTGGTCTTGGTCCAATAACTTAACTACTCCACTTCCCTGCATTTACTACGGTGGTTTAAATCAGCAGTTTACAGTTGGCCTGTAAATATATTTGGTTACCTCCACGACTCTCCGACCCAGGCACTCACTGCCTTAGTAAACATTAGTAAAACATTAATTAATCACCTCTTCCTAGTGGAGTATTTTGAATTGGAGAAGTTTTTCAAAGAGTATAACCTTTAAGAGCTTAGGAGAAACAATTTCCTTCTCTTAAAACAAGAAGGAATTTACAGAGGGAAGATGTTAATTGGGAGATAATGAAACTTAAATACCTGATTGATTAAAATCAAGCCCTCTTTTCTTTCACTTATTAAATGTTTTCTGATTGTATTAAAATTCTTTCCATCACTCTTCTGTTGAGGGAATATCGATCGGAGAAGGGATTAAAGGAGAATGTTGACTAGATAGAGGAATGAGGTGTGGAGAACTAGAAAATCGGGACTTGGATTTTTTCAAGTTATTTAATAATAATATTAATACTACTAATATATTAGTAGTAAGAATTAAGTTCACCCATTATACTTGCTTACGAGCAACATGGAAAGCATATAACCTTTTAACAAGACTTTGGACTGCATTATAGAACAGAAATAAATAATTTTTAAAAACCTGCCTTACCTCAAAACTCACACATCCATTGTGATCTGTGTCAAATGCATTGAACAGAAAATGTGCATATGTTGTAGAATCTGGAATTAAAAAGATTGATCCTTATTAATTGCATATTAAAACTTAACACTTTGAATAACCGCATTCTATCTTTTCCTTACCTCTATTATTCTTATTAATTGAGAGGGAGGGAGGTTAAGCCATTATTTGATTATTGTTAAGCAATTGCTGATAAAAAGTTCTCATCCTTCTTATACTTTACATGATCCCAACCACAGATATCATAGATGGCGTTAAAAATCTAGTTATTATTTATGGAACTGGGAAATTAACTAAATTACACACTAGAGACTCCATTTACATTGGAGACTAGAAACCAAGTCACGTCAATGGAATGATTGGAGCAAACCACACATGGGTACATTTGCACATGTTATTCTGTGCTTCATATCTACTATTCCAGGTGGTTATTTCAGGATTCAAATTCGGAAGGATGACAATGCCACTGTCATTTTTAAAGCACACAGCTGTTTGAAGACCCATCAAATTGTTATAAGAAGTGCCATTCAGGGCCTAGACAAGAGGCATTGCTCCTAATTAGCGAAATAAAAATGGTTAAATTTCCCATTGAATTCAGTCAACTTTAATACTCTTGTTGGCTCAATCAAACTTCCTTCCTACCTAGCTATCAAAAAAGATATATGCCGCCACTCCAAATTGCCCTCTGAAGCTTATATGGGCAACTTTTGAGCTTCTTCCTAACCTTCATCAAGGTTGTATCATGTTTTAGATAGAACATAGAATAATAGAGTTGGAAGGGACCTCGGAGGTCTTCTAGTCCAACCCCTGCTCAAACAGAAGACCCTATACCATACCAGACAAATGGTTGTCCAGTGACTTCTCGAAAGCCTCCAGGGATGAAGCTCCCACAACTTCTGAAGGCAACTTCTGTTCCATGGGTTGATTGCTCTCCCTGTCAGAAAATTTCTCCTTATTTCCAGGTGGAATCTCTCCTTGTTCAGTTTCTATCCATTGTTCCTTGTCTGGCCTTCGGGTACCTTGGAAAATAGCTTGGCCCCCTCCTCTCTGGGGCAGCCCCTCAAATATTGGAAGACTGCTATCCTGTCTCCCCTGGTCCTTCTCTTCACTAGACTAGCCATGACCAGTTCCTGCAACCGTTCAAAGTATGTTTTAGCCTCCAGCTGTTGCTCTTCTCTGCACTCTTTCCAGAGTCTCAACACCTTTTTTGTATTGTGGTGGCCAAAACTGGATGTGGTATTCCAAGTGTGGCCTTACTAAGGCTTTGTAAAGTGGTACATGATCTTGTGAATCTAGTTCATTTAAGTAACCATTCAAAGTCACAATGGCACTGAAAAAAAAAGCGACATGACCGTTTTTCACCCTTACGACCGTTGCGGCATCCCCATGGTCAAGTGATCAAAATTCAGACCCTTGGCCACCGACTCATATTTACGACAATTACAGTGGTCCCCTTTTGCGACCTCCTGACAAACAGAGTCAATGGAGGAAGCCAGATTCTCTTAAGAACCGTGTGACTAACTTAATAGCTGCAGTGATTCACTGAACAACTGTGCCAAGAAAGGCTGTAAAATGGGGCAGAACTCACTGGACGAACGTCTCTCTTAGCAACGCAAATTTGTTGCTCGATTGTGGTCATAAGTCGAGGACTATCTGTCCTGATTCAGTAATCAACAGGGCCCTGTGTTTTGCAGAAGGGTTCTTCAGAAGAAGCTCCAAGAAGGAAACTAAGGTCGCGCATGAATTCTTGTGGCCAGGTGGGGCTCACCTGTCTCATCGGACACCACCTGGGCCACGCCCCTTTCTCCAGCCACCCCTCTGCCTGCCCAGCTAAGTCCCAGATCTCTTGTCCACCTTTGAGAGTTAAACATTTGCCTAGCTGGATATTGGATGCTGACCTTCTCTCTCCTATTTATATCTGATCTCAAATGAAAACAAAATATTAAAATGCCTTTTTTAAAAAAAAACAAAACAAAATCAGGCTACTGATCAGATTGCTCTCCCCAAGCCCTTAACAAAAATAAGCTGAACCAGATCCTTCATGCAATCTTCTCTTCCCCCAGGAGATCTGATCGTCTCTCAGCCTTTACTCAGCAAAACATCCAAGAAAATAACAATAAAAAAAACATCATTACAATTAAAACCAGGCCGATCTTCTTCAGCTTTTGATGAGTCCTATTTAATAGGGCTTCCCTTACAACACTGAAATATGAGCCTGCAAACTTGGGTTGGATCACCAAATACAATCTTCCTCATTCTTAGTGACAGTGATGCTGGAGCTGTCGGATTTCAAAACTCCGTTGGATGGAATCGGTTTCCAAATGGCATCTCTGATTCACGTTTAATCCTCCAATCAGGCTGAATGCCCCTTCATTCGTTCCAAAGCCACTGTGCGCTGTTTCCGACTCAAACCGACTTAACGGTCTGAATCCGAGTGATTGGAGCTGATCGGTATTTGCGCAATTAAAATTCTGTAAAGCTGAAGGAATAAACAGCCTCGGGGTCTTCATGAGAGTCAGACCAAGCAAACCGAAATACTTTATTTTTACAATATTATTAACGTCCATATTTAACAGCCCAGCCCAGCAGGTCGCAGGTATTGTAAAAGGCAGTGGACACCTGACCAGGATAAATAAATAAGGAAAAGAACTAGAGAACAGAGGTTAAAACTACCAGCCATTAAGTTGCAGCTTTGCTCTGGAGGTTTTTGGACAACTTGAAGAGGAGGGGGAAATAGAATTTATACTGTAAAGCTATACCCTGGTGTTGGAATTTTAGGCAAAAAGAGGGAATCAAAATGATTTCGGCAGCCTTATTTTTGTTCCTTAGGAAGTGTGCATTTGTGTGGTTGTGCCAAGAATCATTCCCCTGTCCCATCCAGTGTCATTTAAGGTGCTTCGGGGTTAAAACAGAGGTGAAATCCAGCAGGTTCTGACAGGTTCTGGAGAACCGGTAGCGGAAATTTTGAGTAGTTTGGGGAACCAGCAAATACCACCTCTGGCTAGCCCCAGAGTGGGGTGGGAATGGAGATTTTGCAGTATCCTTCCCCTGGAGTGGGGAAGGAATGGGGATTTTGCAGTATCCTTCACCTGCCACGCCCACCAAGCCACACCACACCAAGCCATGCCCACAGAACTGGTAGTAAAAAAATTTGGATTTCACCACTGGGTTGAAAGGATGAGCTGGTGAATCACCATTAGCTGGGGGACACCTGTGGGGGCTCCTTTCATGCCCCCGTCAAGGAGCTGGAGCAAATGACGGGAGCTCACCCCGCCATGCAGCAGCACTTGGGTCTCGAACGTGAGCTTGCTAACATCCAACCCAGCGTCCTAACGATGTCAGCCACCACGCCCCTAAGGATCATGGTTTTTTTTTTGACAGGACAACACCAGCCCCAACTTCCAAGGCAAACAGAGAAGTAGCAGAAAGTTTTGACTTTCTAGTTTGCTTTCCTAGTTTTCTTTTTTTGTTTAATATAGAACTTCCCCCCCCCCCCGAGATCTTCATGGCCCTGGTGGGAGTCCTGCTCCACTGTTTGAGTAGCTCAGTCTTAATGGGTCTCATGGCCTAATCTGGGTAGCGTTAGCTGAAGTCTGATGCAAAGTTGAGAAGGTTGGATTAAATCTTCATCCAGTAAGGGCCTCTAGTCTTGCAGGACGGGTCAAACAAGCCAAAATGGCAGCTATGGTGGTTTAGGGGTGGTGAATTTGTGGTGGGTGGGGGTGTATTTAGAGATTATCATGTGTGTTGGACCTGGTCTTTGTGTATTAAGTGAATTTCGTTGTATGGGTATACTGTGTATACACATACAATGGCAATAAAGATTATTATTATTATTTATTGGTTAATCTTTAGTGAGATTCACAGCCTTTGAGGCTGGTTAATAGCTCAGCAGCTCGAGTCCTAACCAAGGACCTAGGAACTGTTAAGGTATCGTCGGAGGATGTAAGCTGTTCCGAGTAAGGTGGTTTTTTGTAGAGTCAAAATGTTCAAGTCCGGCAAATTTAGAATTTCTAAATAGCGGGGTAGCCCTTTGGGTATTGCTCCAAGGGCTCCAATTACAATCGGGACAACACACAATTTCTTTTTCCACAGTCGCTCAACTTCAATTTGCAAATCCCGGTACTTTGTGATTTTTTTCTTATTTTTTCTTCTTCTTATTATTATTTTTCTTATTCTTATTCTTATTATTATTATTATTATGGCTTTTAAGCAGAGGAATTCTTGGCTTGCAGTGGTGGCGCAGTGGTTAGAGTGCAGTATTGCAGGCAAACTCTGCCCAGTGCCAGCAGTTTGAGCCTCACCTGCTCAAGGTTGACGCAGCCTTTCCAAAGTCAGAAAAAGGAGGACCTGGATTGTTGGGGGCAAGAAGTTGGCTCTGTAAATTGCTCAGAGAGGCCTGTAAAGCACTATAAAGTAGAATATAAGTCTTAAGTGTTATTGCTATTTTTAACTCTGTGATTGCCCCCCGATTATTCTACATAACAAAAAGTTTTCTCTGTACAAGAAAACGTCTCCTGAAAGATTTGTCCTGTTCCTGAGGGGGAAAGGGCTTGTCCTAATTACACTTTTTAAAAAAACCAACGAGGATACCGTGAGCAGCATCCTCAATTCATTCAGCACTCAAAATGACCCAGAGAGATGATGCCCGAGCTGCTTTAATTTGATCTTCTGTTTTCATGACTTTGTTGTAAATTGTTGTTGTTGTTTGGATAATCCCATCTCTCTTGCTTTGACTCATAAAACCCAGGAAATCGTTTCTCAACACCAGCCTGGTTAGCCTTTCAGTCCTGAGTGAAAAACCATGCATGACAAGATGGGATTTGTTATTAGTCATGAAGTGATCTCTGCTGGATCACCACAGAATAGAATCTAGACTATCGGTCGGCCTTCCTCCAAGGCAAATGTTGACCATTGCAGGAAAAAAAATGGTGGACTAGATCAGGGGTCTCCAACCTTGGCAACTTTTAAGACTTGTGGACTTCAACTCCCAGAGTTCCTCAGCCAGCTCTGCAAGGCAAATGTTGACCATTGCAGGGGGAAAAAATGGTGGACTAGATCAGGGGTCTCCAACCTTGGCAACTTTTAAGACTTGTGGACTTCAATTCCCAGAGTTCCTCAGCCAGCTTTGCTGGCTGAGGAACTCTGGGAGTTGAAGTCCACAAGTCTTAAAGTTGCCAAGATTGGAGACCTCTGGAGTAGATGGCCAGTTGGCCATATCTGGCACAGTTTTTGGTACCTAATAAGGGAAAACGCTAAGAGTCCTTCAGTTTTAGGATGACTATATTAGTATCATGGAGAGATTTTTCTGTCAAGTATAAGGAAGTACATTGTTTAAAAAAATTAAAAAACAACCTTCCGGTCTATTCAGCCCTTGGATTTCCTGTTTTTATTCTTTCAAAAACTAACCATATCCAACCTTACTTTGGTTTTACACCTGAAGGGGAAAGTGAGGTGTTTTTGTTCTGAGATAGTCAAGGCAGGCTGCTTACCACCTTGGAACCAAAAAAATAAAATCTCCTTTATGCCACTTGAATGGACAGCCAGCTCCTTGTCATTTTCTGTGGAATAACCTGGCTGGAGGCCATTTTTTCCTGTGTGTTTTTCAATGTCTCCAGTGCTGAAGCCTTGATTAGGCTTCCTACTGAGTCAATATGAACAGGATTTTTGCCTATTGGCGTTGTCTCACGTTTTTTTTAAAAAATGAAAAGGAAACGCCATTCTTTCAAATAGCATGAAAATGCATCCTTTTCTTTCTAACGTGAAATATGCTAGGAATATGCACCATGGGGGAAACGAACAGAAGAGGACAACAGAGTGGGAAGGGAGCTTGGAGGTCTTCTAACCCAACCCCCTGCGCTATACCATTTCAGACAAATGGTTGTCCAATCTCTTCTTTAACACCTTAAAAACAAACAAACAAACCCCGCACAAAAACATTTCTTAAACACAAACGGATGTTGGCTGTGTCACTTCTTGAGGGCTTTCCATCCAGTTCAGGTGGAGAAATGGAGGAAGGAATGTCCCGGGGGAATTTGTACAGAATTTGGCAGGAAACATCTCAGCGAATTTGCACGGGACAGAAGGACAACGTAGTGGATGGTACAGAAGAACAAGGCAGGAGAAAGCCTAAACTCTAATTTGTTCAGGAAATCGAGACAGGAAAAAGAAATTTATATAGGAGAACGCCTTGCGCCAACGAGCCCAAAGATTGCGGCATTGGGATTGTTGGAGCACCTGCAGCTGATAAAACTTCCTGCTTAAGTAAAAGATAGCTGGCAGGTTTCAGTAAGAGAACGAGAAGGAGCCCTAATAATGAGCAAAAAAACCAAGTTGGCTGCCTTATTATCCACACTGAACCAATCTGTGCAAGAGCCAGAAATTATTTACTGATGGTGGAAAGCTGTCAAGTCGCTTAAGGAAAAAGAAAGCAACGTTGCCTGTCGAAACAAAGGGAGACCCACCGAGATCAGTGGGACACCACACATTTGCATCGACTTTAGGCTTTGAGCGACACATTTCGATTGCTTCCGCATTTCTCCCTGCCTCTCCTAACATAACATTCTGCGGGAGAGAAAGAATCGCCCCACGGAGAGATTATAAGGAATCATCCGAAGCTTTGCCAGTTCTCATTAGGTGGCTCCGGATAAGAAGAGATTTGTAGAGTTTCTTTTCTCCTCCTTTAAAGCTCCAACTTGCATCTTGACTATTAATGAAAGAGTAATTCTTTATTACTCTGCTGAGCAGGGAGCACACAAGAAAGGAGTCTCTCTCTCTTTTTTAGCAAGACACAGCACCACTTGTCAGCTTCTCTCTGCCGAGGGGCTATGAGTTTTGATAACTGCAGGAGACGCGGGAGCTAACTTTCACTTTTCAGAGGAGGGTCAACTCTGCTTGGCCCCCAAAATTTAGGAATAATCGGATATGAGGTATACAATCCATGTGTTTATGGAGGTTCTCCGTCATCCAGGTCAGGAGTCTCCAACCTTGGAAACTTTAAGCCTGGAGGACGTCAAGTTGAAGTCCTCCAGGCTTAAAGATGCCAAGGTTGGAGACCCCTGATCCAGGTCATGGTTGTCCCAAAGGTGCTTTTTCAAGAGGCAACTGGACATTCTTGGTTTTTCCTTGAAGACGTTTTGCTTCTCATCCAAGAAATTTCTTCAATTCTGGCTGGAATGAGAACCGAGGAAGCTTCTTGAATCAGAAGCAAAACATCTTCAAGGAAAAACAAAGAAAGTCCAGTTGCCTTTTGAAAAAAACATTTTTTTGGACAATACAGTCTATAGTTCAACTTTTTTTGAGAAGAACTGATGGTCACAACATTACAATGTATGTGTCTGCGTTATCTGGCTTAATTTTTGAAGGTGCATCTCTTTTTTCCTCCTTTCCAGTTCCTGCTTTTCATACTACCTTGCCTGTCAAAGGTAGGTAGAAGATCTTGGTAGCAAGCTATTAAAACCTAATAAAAGTATATCTATTCCTTTTTTTGGTTTTCTTTATTTCTACTGTTTTCTTAATAAGACCCTTCAAAAATGAAACAAAACATAATAATATTCATTGCAGTTCTTTTCTTTCAAAACTTAAATTATGGCTCAAATATAATTATAGTCATTATGATGCAAGACATTCAAATTTGATATTCTATTGCATATGCATGTTTAAATACAACATACTTTGCTCTCATTCTTTTAGTCTTCATTCCTAGAATGTAGATCTATTTAGCTTGCATAAAACAAATCAGAAGCTAAAAATAGAGAAGTTCCACCTGCATATTGGTGTACAGATAATTACTCTAAAGGAGAATCACCAATTAATGCATCCATCCTTGCCAAAATCTTCTCCAGGATTGCAAGATTACCCGTTGTGACTTCGGAATTATATGTACTAAGAAAATGTAGGGAAATGTCGACGAGTTTGATGTATTTCCTTATTTATTTTTCCTGAGCTTTCAAAATGAACTGTGGTTTCTGGTTACCATGTACAGGATGGACCACTGCTCATCTTTAAGGATTTTATTTTGGGGGAGGTTGCCCAGGTGGGACCAGGGAGAAGTTAACGCATCTTTACATGATGGTGCAGGGCCACCAGACTTGAAGGAGGTGTGCCCATAGGTTAAGCAAACATCAGAAAATACCATTTGATGACCTTATCCCAAATCATGGCAACTGTGGAGCACTAAATCATTTCCTCTGCTTTTCAACGGGTTGTGTGCTGGACAAGTTGTTGGGTTTGGGAACTAAATGTTTAATTATGTTTTTATGGGATATTTATATTTTCCCCACTGGGATTCCTTTTTTAAGATACAGTGCCTAAACTCATTGGATTGGGTGGTACAAAATTGCCATCAATAAATAACACGTAATTAAATTAAGCAAGCAATTCGTGGACATCTAGACCTGTCCATAACACCAATAACATCAGAAATGCTGAACCAGAATCTGAGTGAAGTGATAGAAGATGCAGAAGAATAAAATGAATTGCAAAAATAAAATGCAGACCTATCTGGCTCCTGGGTTCAGGAACTGGAGAATGTACATGTCCTTGGTGAGTGTTATAGCAGGAAGAACATCTGGGGCGCTCCTAGACTTATCCCTCTTACTGAAGTCCATTTTGGTCTCCATGACTAGGAGAGTCTGAGGCCATCTTCAGTTGGTATACCAACCGGATCATTTCCTGAACACGATCAGCCTAACTCTAGCTATTCGTGGGTTGCTAACCTCAAACCTCAGTTGCTGTAACTCATCCCTTATCCTTGACCTGAACACCTGAACCTGGCGCAGAATGTGGGCATTAGGAGTACCAACTGCTCCAGCTGCTGATTGGCTACCAAGCCACTTACAAGACCCTGAACCATTCAAGTCAGAAGGTTGTTCTCATTATAGATCATCAGGGAAGATTTTGTCATATGACAGCAGCTTATTCCAGCTGTCAATGGACGAGTCTTTTCTGTGGACCACTCTGGAATGTTCTGCCCACTGAAAGTTTGGATGCACATTCTATAAGTGCCTGTTGAAAAGTTATTTCTTCATCTAAACCTTCCCAGAATGAATATTAGAATATTTCCTTCTCCTTCTCCTTCTCCTTCTCCTTCTCCTTCTCCTTCTCCTTCTCCTTCCCCTTCCCCTTCCCCTTCCCCTTCTCCTTCTCCTTCCCCTCCTCCTCCTCCTCCTCCTCCTCCTCCTCCTCCTCCTCCTTCTCCTTCTTCCTCCTCCTCCTCCTTCCTCCTCCCCCTTCTCCTCCTCCTCCTCCTCCTTCCTCCTCCCCCTTCTCCTCCCTCCCCCTTCAAGCTAATTTGGCATAGAAAGCAGTGTAAAACAAAGAATGCATTTGAACCCAAATACAGAATATTCTTGAACAACTCGCCTGTGGCTAAGACAGAAGACACCCATGAATGAAAGCCCAAGAAATCTTTCCAACCTCCCATGAAAAAGGCATAAGTGACTGAATTCCCAAGACCACCAACACCCCCCCCCTGGATTTCAAAGCAGGGAGAGGTAACGGGGTTGTACATGCAAACAGGACTACTTATCTCAAAGGACTCACCTCCCTGTGGGAAGAACTGAGAGTAAATCACTTTGAAGGTCTCTTCATTAACAACCCCCGTGGGACACTCCTAAAGAAAGTGGCAGAGATGGGTGTGAATAACAGGCCTGTTCTCCAGCTCTCCAAACTCAAACTCACACAGAGATTTCAGAAGCTTCAGAGGGTCAAAGAGAAACAATTGCCTGCAAAAGGAACCAGACTCTACCCAACTATATTCCTTCCTCTGGTTTCCTGCCTGCAAGTAGAAATGGAAACCCCCGTCTTCCTGCGCTGAAGCTCTGGTGAGTGACTGGCCACTGGTCCAAGCACAAATCTGTTGATACAGGCAGTCCTCAATTTACAACACTCCATTTAGTGACCGTTGAAAGTTACAATGGCACTGAAAAAAAGTGACTTATGACCGTTTTTCACACTTACGACCATTGCATCCTCCCCAGGGCCACGTGATCCAAATTCAGATGCCTGGCAACTGACTCACATTTATGACAGTTACAGTCCTGGAGGGGGGGGGGTGTCACGTGATGCCTTTTTGCAAACTTCTGAGAAGCAACATCAATGGGGAAGCCAGATTCGCTTAATGACCGGGTTACTAATTGAACCAGTGTAGTAAATTCCCTTAACAACAGTGGCAAGAAAAGTCGTAAAATGGGGAAAACCTCACTTAACCGATGTCTCACTTAACAACGGAAATTCTGGGCCCAATTGTGGTCGTAAATCGAGGACTACCTGTACAGATGGCTCACAAACCATCCTTTAGATTTTAGATTTTAGGAATTTAGATTTTGTGTTCCTTGGCTAATAAAATGGTCTCTTGCTGAAGCTCCCTTGCGGTGAACAAAACACTTCTTTGCTATTCATATCTGATAGGAAATATGTAATTTATCTAAAATTTCTCCAGACTTCAGAGATGGCATCCAAGAGTGAATGTGGCTGTCACATCGTGGTATAGCAGGACATGAAAACATGTTTTCCCCCTCAAGCGTCCCTGACTGAAGGGCATCAAAGCATCCCAGAGTTGACACGGCCATCATTTCGAAATCTCGTACTCCTCTAAAGTTATAGATCCATTTTCCCAAAGTGAAAGAGCCATTTACATCGTTCGGACCAAATTCTTTTGAATTCTGTGGGACAAACGTTTTATTCCCTAACCGACCTGACTTCCGTGTGTCCCAGGAAACGGGAGGAGGGGTAACACAAATGATGAGTTTAACACAGGTATCTTAAATCAGATGTAGCCACCTTTTACATCCGTTATTGCCTTTCGGGAGGACAATTTTTCCAAGACACATTCGTAAAAAAGAAAAAAAAAATACTATACTGATTCTTCTGGGGCACGGAAAAGATATAAGCACAGACACCTTGAGAAGGTTTTTCACTAGGAAAAGGTAAGTCGTAAGGAGGAAAACGTCTCACCAATTGAGCTTTTATTATGTCTGGGCCTGCCTTTCTCTCTTTTCCTACAGGACAGAGAAAAACACCGTTCAGAAAATCCACTTTGCTGCTTTTAGGACAGTGTGGTGTGAAGGCCACTTTAACGCTAACGTTCCTTCAACAAGCTTCAGAAACAAAACTCATGGCATCTTTCGGAAGCTTCACAACTCACACTTTCTAAGCCAATACGTCACCACGAATGCTGTCTTCTCCTACGGCCCCACCCCAAATAACTTTAAGCGTGGACCCTTGCTTCCTAGGAGTTCCCACATCCAGTTGCTGATGTTGAGAGACCTGGCTGTGCATGAATGTAGGGTACCTACTCCAGGTAAGACTCTACATTTCGAATTCCAATTTCAAACTTTTTCTGAGAATGCCAAGAAACATGCACCATAGTATATATTTTATTTATTTGTATCCTGCCTTAGTTATTGTTTACAAATAACTAAAAGCAGCGAACATACTCAACACACCTTCCCTCCTTCTGTTTTCCCCACAACAACAACCTTGTGAGGTCGTTTGGGCTGAGAGAAAGAGAGAGTGATTGGCACAGAGTCATCCAATTGGCTTTCATGGCTAAGGCGGGACTAGAACCTGCCCTCTCCTGTGATTGGCCCAAAATCACCCAACTGGCTTTCATGGCTAAGGTGGGATTAGAACTCACCGTCCCCTGGTGATTGGCCCAAAATTCCCCAGCTGGCTTTCGTGATTAAGGTGGGACTAGAACTCGTGGTCTTCCGCTTTCTAACCTGGTACCTTAACCGCCAGGCCAAACTGGCTATAGCATAGCATATAGGACAGTTGCAATAGTACAAATGTTTAATGACTGATCTCCTGGAGTCATGCAAAACATCTTCACAAGAGTATTTTAAGCTTTCAGTTTCACAAAGCTTATCTCTTCATTCTGGAGCAGAAGAAAAACTCAAAAAGTCAAAGGGAAGTGGGCAGACATGGCATGACAACTGAAGTCCCACCCTTTGTATATATATTGCATATTGTGTTTTCTACCTTCTTAATTTTCACCAATACAAGCATACATGGGTGCTGCTTGTCTGGAATGGTATCTCCCAACTCAAGTCTCTGTCGAAGGAATCTTAATTAATAACAACTCGATTTTGCCAGAGGTTTCTATTTTCTCTACAAATAGAAACGCAAAGCAAAAGAAAGGTCTTCAGAGCAGTTATAATGCATTAAAAAAAAATGTAAAGTGGGTTTTTAAGCATGATTTTTGTGCCCGAAGTTTCTATTTTTAGTCACTGTTTGCTTGGTGACCTCAAAGGAGGGAAGACTCTAACTAGCCTAATTATAAAGCTAGTACTACAAAATAAATACACCAAAGTTCAAAACCGTTTCATTACAGCTAATGGCAGTTGCTTCTAGTTGCAGCCTCTGTTGTGGGATCACGACCTGGTGTAAGCTTGTGTGGGAATCCATCTTTTAAAAATAGCAAGCTAACAGTAAAAAGGGGGGAAGACAAGCGAACTGCGTGGCTCCAAGCTACAGTAGATGGGTGTTAGGCCTGTGTTTTTGACAGCAAAACCACCACACTCTGAATATCTTTATAATTTTTACTTGTTAGCTCCTAACCTTTTACTTGTTGGAAAAAAAGTAAAAAATCTTTGTTTTATATAATAACTGTTTGCAAAGTTAGTTTTTCATCATCGTTGTAAGGGCAAACGATCATTGTACAAGGCAGTTGCTAAATGAGGATGTCTCTAGTTGATAAGAGGAAAATGTCACGTTGTATTACCAGCACCAAAGGGTTCTTCGACCATAAGACTTTTCCCATTGTGATCCATTAAACAATCGCCAACCACCTGCTGCCTCTCAAAATTTGGTTAAATTTTGCATCTCTCCAAAATGCCTCCTTTTCTTCCCTTCGGTACCCAGATGGAGAGCTTATGCTTCTTCCCTTTTCCTTTCCTGCCCCTTTTCCCCATCATCCGCCCGATTCTTTCAGATTCACTCAAGCATATGAAGAACAATCCTACTGATGGATTACCCAATTACTTTAATTACGGCATTCATTTTGCGCAGGGCAAAATTTTGGCAACTCAAATGCAGTTTGAACTACAATCATTCCATTGAAGTTTAATTTAAAAAAAAAAAAAAAAAAAGGCTTGTGGAGCAAAATGAAGACTCATTATTGTATTAATTGAAATATTACACTAATCTCAGCGGGAAAGAATCACAAAGGGTCCCTGTTAAAGATTATTTGAATATTAATGTTAAGTCATTTTCCTGAGGATTTTAGCTCCAAGCTCAAAATACGTTTTTGATAATATCTCCGGCTTGTGCAAAATAGACATTATATATGATATTGTTCTTTTGGAGAGATCTGCCATTCATCGGCAGTTTTCTTTCCATTTTCTTTAATTAGTGTTCTTGATTCCATTATAGCTGCATACTATTTAAAAAAATCAACCTCAATTATCTGTTATTATCTGGAGGGGAGGTTGGAGCGCTATTAATTTAATACTGTTTTCAGCAGAATTAACTCTTGTGATTGTTGCCTCAGCCAAATTTAAGAATTAATGAGTGCACGCACTGCTGGCCATAAGCCAAAAATAATTACTGAAGCATATTTGATGTGATACCTCACAACTTGTGGTTGCAAGAGTTTTCAAGAGGAGAGAAGTGAGCGAGATGCCCTCCATCCATCCTCGGATTTGCAGAAAATTAGCCTGGCATCTTGTTCTAGGGTCCTTCTTCTGTGCCCTTCCCTGAAATTCCCAGAAAATGGGTGACAAAACCTAACACGCTTGTGGAGACCGGAGCCTGGCCTTGGATGCTATTGGGATAGAGAAAGAAACATAAGGGGGCTCAGGATAAGGAAGCATCCTCAATTGAAATAGGGCTGAAAAAGCAGCTGGCTGGAGAACATTTCTACAGGGAGTCCTTGACTTATGGCCACAATTGAGCCCCAACATTTCTGTTGCTAAGTGAGACATTTGTTAAGTGAATTTTGCCCCATTTTTCAACTTTTCTTGCTGTTGAATATGCAAGTAGGAGTGAGTCTTACATCAGCCTTCACTCATTGGTTCATTTTCCCACGGGTGGGAAAATGAACAAGCGTCAGTGGCTGACAGGCTGGACAGCTCCCGATAAAAGGAGCTGCAGCCTCAGGCAGTTCTCAGTTCGTTAGTTAGTTTGTTGTTGTTCCCTGTTGCCTGCAATAAATGGTTGTTTTACTTGACTACGATCGTCCTGCCTCTCTTTTCGTGTCTGGACTTAACACTTGCCGCACTTGTTAAGTGAATCACTCCAGTTGTTAAGTTAGTAACACGGTTGTGAAGGGAACCCGGTTTCCACGTTGATTTTGCTTGCCAAAGGGGCTCACATGACCCCAGGACACAGCAACAATTATAAATATGAACCAGCTGCCAAGCCTCTGAATGTTGATCACGTGATCAATGACCCTGGGGAAGCTGCCAGGGTCGTAAGTGTGAAAAACGGTCACGAGTCACTTATTTTTTAGTGCTGTAAGTTGAGGTTTACCTGCGTGATGCTTGAGTGTAAATGGGAAGCCCCTTTTTCTGTCTTCATGCTTCTTCTCTCTTGATCCAGTTATCAGACAGTGGACATTGATATATATTCTTCCTTCTTTTCTTTGTTTTTAATTTTAAAGAGTTTGATAGAAGCTTCTGGCGTTTCATTTATCCAGAGGTTTTCTGGATAAATGGAGAATTGGGTTTGTCTGGTTGAATGAAAAGAAGGACTAGGGGGGACATGATAGCAGTCTTCCAGTATTTGAGGGGGATCAACTTATTCTCCAAAGCAACAGAAGACAGGAGAAGAAACCATGGATGGAAAGTAATCAAGGAGAGAAGCAACCTGAGATTGAGGAGAAACTTCCTAACAGTGAGGACAATTCACCAGTGGAACAGCTTGCCACCAGACGTTGTGGGTGCCCCATCACTGGAGGCTTTCAAGAAGACACTGGACTTCCATTTGTCTGAAATGGTAGAAGGTCTCCTGCTTGAGGAGAAGGTTGGACTAGAAGACCTCCAAGGTCCCTTCCACTCTTGTTCTGTTTTTCTTTTTTGTATATCTATCTATACGTGGGTATAATCATAGTTCCTCTGAACTAATTTCTTCCTTTGTTTCTTTCAACGTTTCTTTATATAACTTTCTTTTTTTTAAAGTATAGTTTCTGCTTCTCATTTTAACTCAAGCTGTGAAAATCCCTCCCTTTAAAACCAAATTTAAAACATTCTAAGAGGCTAAACAATTTTTTCCCCCAGAATCTCCACCATAAATCAAACTCTCTGTGGCACCAAGAACAGACGGACTGTCTGATTCTCAAAAATTCAACTGGGGCTCAAGAGAATCCTTAAGGAAATGCTTAATGAGATCAAAGGGTTGGCATTCAATGGAAACTGAGAATTCTTCCACCCACACGTAAGTCCTAGCACAACTAGGAAACTGAGGGCCCTTCCTTCCGCGTGAAGAGAAACTTAACGCTATAAAATCGTAGCCTCCCACATACAGAACCAATAAACCATTATTCCAAATACTGGCTGTAGCAACAGGTACCTAATTTTTATTTATGCAGACCTGCGCAATTTAAATTAATGAGACTCCCCCCCCCCAAATTCAGCTGGATAAGAACTTTCACTTTTAAACAGCTGGTTTTATATTTGTGACTGCTGGCAACCTTTCCCGTGCATTAGGTTTTAGGTTTTATTAAATTTCTATACCGCCCTTCTCCCGAGGGACTCAGGGTGGTGTACAGCCATATTAAAACACATGAATTTATAGAATTTAAAACCAATTAAAATCAGATATATAAAATTTGGCCCTCAATTTAAAACACACATACACCCATTTAAAATTCATATTAAGCCAGTCCGACTTGCTGGAACAAAAGAGTCTTAAGGGCACGGTGAAAAGTACGCAGGTCAGGGCTAAGACGAAGCTCTAGGGGCAGCTCAATCCAGAGGACTGATGCCCCCACAGAGAAGGTTCTCCTCCTGGGTGTCGCCAGTCGAAATTGTTTGGCCGACGGCACCCTGAGGAGCCCCTCTCTGTGGGAGCGTATTGGCCGGTGGGAGGTTGTTGCTGGCAGAAGGCACTGCTTTTATTCAGGCCCAGAGAGAATGCAAGAGGAGGTGGATGATTTGTATGATTTGTCTTTCACCGCTTTCTATATTCCCATAAATTAATAGTATGAAACGTCTTCAAAATAATCTTGGCTTCACTGCCTGTTTACGCATTTGTAACTGTATTCAGGTGGAAGGAAAATAAGGGAAGGGAAGTGGCAAAGAGGGGCATGGAGAGGAGAGAGGAGAGGGGAGGAAAAGGAAAGGAGGGGAAGGGAGGGGAGGAGAGGAGAGGAAAAAGAGAGAATGGAGGGGAGGGAAGGGAAAGAAAGGAAAGGAAGGAAATGGATGAAGAAGGAAAGGAAAGGAAAGGAGAGGAAAGGTTCTTATTGCTTTTAAACTTCACCTTGGGCATTTGCACTCACACTTTTCACAGGCTGATTAGAAGAGCAAAGCTATATAGCACCTCACTCCATTTAGCTTTAAATAATTTCCAACTCTCCAAGGACCAGATCTGTGCTAAACTGCAGATCTCTCCAGGGACTTCTCCTCTTGTTGAAAGATGGAAGGAAGGCACTTCTTAATATGGAAGGGGGTGATGCCAATCAATGCTCATAAGTGCCTTATCATTTTTCAAGAAACCAGGAATTTTGTAGTGAATGTTTCCATGTTTGGAAGTAGTTTAATAAGATAGATAGATAGATAGATAGATAGATAGATAGATAGATAGATAGATAGATAGATAGAATTCTTTATTAGCCAAATGTGGTTGGACATACAAGGAATTTGTCTTGGTGCATAAACAACTCTTGGTCCATGACAATAAAGCAGATAAAACAACTTAACAAATTGGTCCTTAAATTCTAGACTTATGGGAAATCTCTTATGGCGTGGTACTTAAAAAATCAATAGCCACAACTTTTGAAATTATTTCCATAACTGAATATGGGGATATTTGACTCCAGACAAATAGTTTTGATTGGGAAGGTTATTATTCCATTGAACATTTTGGAGGGCAAAACTCCGACCGCTTCCGGCTGCAACTTTCCCCCTTTTGCTATGAACTTTTACTGAAGAAACCTCCCACCTACCAATGTACTTGTGACAATCCTTTGTGTGAAATTCACAGTACACTGCAGCTTTCTTGCAGTTCCATAATTGCGCAGCAGAAAAAAAATGCACTATTATCTTTTTAAAAATGTGACTTGCTCTCCTTTTCCGACTATTGTGTTACCAGCAAGTCATAAATTAACACTACACTTCTTACCTTATATACTGTTATGTCTATCCATCCGTTTAAATCAGCAAGCTAAAAAAGTCTCCCTCTTGTTGAGGGATGCTTGTTGGTATATATAGGGGCTGCATAAATCTTATTTAAAGACAGCCTAAAATAATAAACAAAGGGCTTGAAAACACAAAAGGGTGCTTTCCAAAGATTAGTCTAATTGAAAGGCACGAGAATGACATACAGAGTTTTAATAACTATCCAGAGGACACAATATTAAGTTTAAATGGGATGCATAAATACTGCATGAATTTGCTCTTCATTACTTCCCTAACAGTACTGTTCTGCAGCTCAAAATGGCAATACAAACCGCAGTGAATGTTTTCCTTTTTCAAATTATAAGAACAGATCGAACTACAAAGGTTGCTTGTTGACTATTTTCTCATGCGGCTCTTTCCCAGTTCCCTAATGTTGGAGACGATTCACTCAAGCGTTTCAGACAAATTCATATTACTGCAGCTTTGATTAGAATTAACTAGGGGTGAGCTAATTACCCAAATTATGGGACACGGTGGCTCAGTGGCTAAGATGCTGAGCTTGTCAATCGAAAGGTTCAGTTCAGCGGTTCGAATCCCTAGTTCCGCGTAACAGGGTGAGCTCCTGTTACTTGTCCCAGCTTCTGCCAACCTAGCAGTTTGAAAGCAAGTAAAACAAAAATGCAAGTAGAAAAATAGGGACCACCTTTGGTGGGAAGGGAACAGTGTTCCGTGCGCCTTTGGCGTTGAGTCATGCCGGCCATGTGACCACGGAGACGTCTTCGGACAGTGCTGGCTCTTCGGCTTTGAAACGGAGATGAGCACCGCTCCCTAGAGTTGGGAACGACTAGCACACATGTGTGAGGGGAACCTTTACCTTTCCCTTTTAATTACCCAAATCAATTCATATTTACATTACGAAACTTATTTTTTTTAAAAGAAACTTCGTCTTTTTGAATGGCTTAAAGATCCTAATCAGAAATTATTTGTCCAATGGACGTCCCAGTCTGCCATATTTAAGTCCCAGATTTTTACTCGATTTGCTAAATCTGATTTTTATTTATTTATTTAGCGTATATGGCACACGGCGTTAGGGAAATCTACACGTGCTAGACACAATGCAGCCCTGATGGCCTAAATGGCTGCTTCGGTCTCTCTTCGGTGGTTTCGTGCCTATCCTTGGTGCATCACAGGGGACAAAGTAACTTACACCAGCTGGCTAGCGGTGCTCACATTGCTGGCTCTACGGGCTCCATGGTCAACTCATCACAGCCAATTTGCCATGGGACGACTGACTGCAGGACAATTGAACAATTCAGTTTAATTATTTAAAATAATTAGAACATTATTTTAATTTTTGTCATTCCCATTTCATTTTGTCCTTCTTTCGGCATCCTTTTTTTAGTGATTCTGTTCCACTGTTTCTTAAATATTAGCGTAACTCTTGTTCTGCAGTGAGTTGTCCCATCGTGAGTTGGTCATGGCGAGTTGTCGTAGACCCTCCGCTGGTCTTGCCCCACCACATGTTGCGTTGCCTCTCATCTGGCCAGGTCCAGCACCAGCTTCTGCCCGCTGCACACACAAACACAACTAGTTTTTTTTTTAAACTGAGGTGGTACCCATTTATCTACTTGCAGTATCGCTTTTGAACTGCTGAGTGGGCAGGGGCCAGGGAGTGAGCAGCGGGAACTCACTCCGTCTCATAGAGCCGGGCTCAAACCGCTGGAGTGCAGACCTATTTCTAGCTGGCAGTTCCAGCACCTTTAAGCCGCTGTGCCACTGTGCCCTCTTGCTAAAGCTGGCACATGACATGTCATGGGTTAGAGTGAAGCCACACATTGACAAGGTCTCCGTAAGACGCCAATCCTGTGTATTCAACCTATGCTTTGGGGGCAGAAATCTAGAGAAATACAAAACCTTCCTTGGCCTTCCTTCCTTTTTAACTGCAAGAAACTTATCAATGGGCAGAAGACGGGAAGGGGGAAAAAAACCAGCCACACGTGGAGCGCATGTTTGACAGTTTGGGCAATTTACTGTGAAGTGCTCCTTAAATAAGGCACGCCACGGAGTCCTTGGTTTGAAAGGTTAATGACTAGGGCAATCAAACTTTCAGTGTGGCAAGGAGGAAGGGATGGGAAGGCAGCTACAAAATGGAAACGTCCCACTGTGATCTCCGTCTGAAGAGGATTCATCAGCCAGCCTCTGAAAGCCGGGAAGACGAAAATCACCATTGCCAAATTCAGCTTCGAAGGGGCCGAGGACCGGCTAAATCTATTTCCCAATTACAATATAAAAACAATTACCTTTTTTTTTTTTTTACTAAACACAACACATTTCCTCCAGCTACTCAGATTTGGTATCGTTCAGCTGTAAGAAATCTTACAGTAGCTGTGTAATCATCAGATAATTTGCCTGCTCTGGGTAACAGCTTTACGCTTCTTATCCCTCTCTTACAAATGATCTGTTGATTGCTCAGATCTAATGATGCTACTGTCGATCACTTTCTGTAATTTCCCAATTCTTGGGAATTATCTACTTTGGGGGCAAAACCCACAAGAGGCACTTACGTTTTTGAACCCCCGATAGAGAATCTGAAGTTCCTTCTTTGTGAATTTGCTCTGGGCTTCCAACAGTTCCAGGGCTTCCGGTCGATGTCGCACGGTGGCCAGTTCGATTTCATCTTCGACGCTGTCTAAGAAACCGAAGCAAAAAAAAAAGGAAAGGTTACCAAGAAGGAATCCGGTCATGGCAAAAATAGATCTCCACTCACGACCACATAAGTGGGAAAAGAAAAGAGACCTGGTAGGTTAGACGCACCAAGTCCATCCACGAAAAGCAGCACCTGGCAATAATTCCAGCTCTTTGCAATTGGCCATTCAGTAAAAACTTATAAAATGTCAGCAATAGGACTGGGTTGGTTATGTAGAATAACTCATGATTCCTCCCTCCCACCCCCGAATCCCATAGTTCATAAACACCTGATGCAGGAAGCATCACGTTCTTTTCCGGCTCTTTTGACCTTTGAAGAAAGGCATTGTGGCTTCCATAACTTGTAGAAATGAATATTCAGATTACGTGTGTACTAGGTTATAGACTGTCAAGTCAGTTCTGATTCTTAGCCAGCACAAAAACAGAATATCTCCAGGATGGCTGCTCTCAAACTGGACGTTTTCAACAATGCATTCAGTGCTTTTGTAATTAAGTCCCTCCATCTTGCTATTGGTTGCTCTATTGGTCTTCCTTCCTTCCTTCCTTCCTTCCTTCCTTCCTTCCTTCCTTCCTTCCTTCCTTCCTTCCTTCCTTCTTTCCTTCCCTCCTTTCCTTCCTTCCCTTCCCTTCCCTTCCCTCTCTCCCTCCCTTCCTCCCTCCCTTCCCTTCCCTTCCCTTCCTTTCCTTCCTTCCTTCCTTTCCTTTCCTTTCCTTTCCTTTCCTTTCCTTTCCTTCCTTTCTTCCTTCCCTTCCTTCCTTTTCCTCCCTTCCCTTCCCTTCCCTTGCCCCCCTTCCTCCCTCCCTCCCTCCCTCCCTTCCTTCCTTCCTTCCCTTCCTTCCTTCCTTTTCTTCCCTTCCCTTCCCTTCCCTTCCCTTCCCTTCCCCTCCCTCCCTCCCTCCCTCCCTCCCTTCCTTCCTTCCTTCCTGGGGTTTGGAAGCTAAAACCAATGTTGCAGAAATTGGACAGTGTCTACTTCAATGGAGGGGGGGGAAGGACTAGGGGCATGAAAACAATGTTCCACTATTTGAGCGGTTGACCCAAAGAAGAGTGGGGGTCAAGCTATTCTCCAAAGCCCCTGAGGGCAGGACAAGAATCAATGGATGGAAACTCATCAAGGAGAGAAGCAACCTAGAAATAAGCAGAAATTTCCTGACAGTGGGAACAATTAATTAGTGGAACGACTTCCCTGCAGAAGTTGTGGATGCTCCAACACTTGAGACTTTTAAGAAGAGACTGGAGAACCAAGTTTGGACTAGAAGATATTTGAGGAGACATGCGAGGTCCTCAAATCCCAGTACACTGGTTTTTCTATTCTGATTGGCATCCTGTGTATGTCTAAAGTCTCAGACAACATCTGCCATTTTAACAGGAAGAGAAATAAGCTGGGCAGGTTGATACAGTTGATAAACTTCTCCAACTTCTAGGCCCAGAAATCTGTCTTTATTTGAGAAAAATATCGAGAGACAGAAAGAAAGAGAGAGAGAGAGAGAGATCTGAACTTACTTGTTCCTACAGAGTTTTCCATGTGATCTCTCTTGACATTTGCTAGGCTGCAATTATATAGCAATGCTTTAAAAAAGTGCAGAAACCACCTTCACAATCTCAGTTGCTATTAAAACAAAAGTCACCAGTTCTTAAGTTTGCAAAGGTCTTGCTGAAAATAAACGCCTGCTGTATTATTTCACCATGTTTGTGTGTAACCCAGGAAGAAAATTAATAATAATTTGGCTTGGTTTTTCTCTAGGCATGCCTCCCTGGGTATTTAAAATGAATATATTATTTGTTGAAATAGGAAAGCTAAACAGTGCTGTTAAAATGATTTTAATGACCCGGTACGGAAACAATTGCAGAGTTCTGCTCTCTATGCAGGTCAACAAGACAACAGCGAAGGGGTTGAGACAAGGGTTAGTTGACTGATTGTAAGTGCAATAAACACATCCGTAGGACTTTGCAAAACACAGGAGTGAAGAGGTGTTGAGACAACAGTGTCAGAACTGCTGTGTGGGCTTTGCAAGTGGATCTCAGATGACCATGGAAGCACGGACCACATGGTCACTCGGTGAGGTGCCATAGCAAGTGTCCCTATGTCTGAATATAAAGACAAAACTTGGGTAGTCCTCACAGCTGTTGCATGTTCTGGAGCAGGGGTCTCCAACCTTGTCTTGTGGACCTCAAACTCCCAGAATTCCTCAGCCAGCGAAGCTGAAGTCCACAAGTCTTAAAGTTGGCAAGGTTGGAGAGACCCCTGTTCTGGAGGACAAGGGTCTGCCTTAATGAAATGAGGTGGGGACCCACATCCCGAAGGACGCCCTACGGTGCACTTCACACAGCCCTAATATTGCGTCCCTAAATATTAATCATTCCATACCACACAGTGCATACTGACTAATCCAATTTTCAAAAAATCAAGCCTTTATAGAATCTGCCCAATTTAAATATCTCTAATTTGCATTTGAGAATTAAATCTTTTTTTTTTAAAAGAAAAGAAGTGGCAAGCACGGCTGCTCCATATTCAAGAGACTTAACAGACTCCAATTTTCAAGTCATGATAAACAGCCGGTGAGCATTTGCTAAAACCTGTCATGCAAACTGTATCCCAGGCAGTGCATTTGGGGAGGGGGGGGGAAGAGAGAGAGAAGCTTATGCACCACTAATTTATAGCTTAAAATTTGTTCCTGACAGTACAATTTAAATGAAAGGGCTTCCAACTGCATTTCATTAAAAGATTATTTGATCGCTGTGGATTCTGTTCCTTATTTAATTCTATACAGAGCACATTTTATTCTTCTGTGAACCAAGAAAAACTGTCTGTAAGATATATTATTCCTGTGCTATATTAAGGTATTATCTTCATAATCTCTCTACGCTGAGTGTTGTTTTTAAAACTTTGCTTCCCGGTATTATAAGATTCAAGAAAGTAGGGTAATTTATTCCACCTATTTTTTTTTTAAAACATAACGAATGAAATCAATTTAATTACAGCAAATGACCATCAAAGTAAAAAGGAGCAAACGCAACAAAGAAAGTCAAAGAGTCCAAAGCCTTAGATGTTGACATTTTAAAACCCGAGAAGAATAAAATAAAATGCAAAAGAACAGAATAAAACATTAAAATAAAGTAGAAATAAAGCCAAATAGAAACATGGCAAAATAAAAGAGAAAATAAAGACATCATAATGTCATCAGTCCAAGCTGGGGGTATCTTAGATTTTATGGAACAGTGAGAACAATCAACCAGTGGAAGGAATTCCTTCCAGAAATTGTGGGTGCTCCATCACTGGAGGGTTTTAAAGAAGAGATTGGACAATTATTTGTCTGGAATGGTCTAGGATCTCTTAGGGGTTGGACTAGAAGACCTCCAAGGTCCCTTCCAGCTCTATTCTGATTGATTGATTGATTGATTGATTGATTGAGCCTGCTGTAGATAGAAGCGATGCAACTCGGTTGGTGGTGTTGGGCTTCTCCTCTGTTGGTATAAAATGGGCTCAGAGACCGAGATTTTGTTAAAGGGGATAAAGATAGCTGGGCATGAAAAGTGGTATAGGAAGGCCAGTGGAAGAATAGATGCAAAAGAGTTTTGGGTTTGATCGGATAACAAGGAGAACAGAGCTCACTGAATGGGGTGGTAGATCCTCTGTAGAAAAAAAAGATTATAAAAAAGATGTTGAGACTATGGAAAGAGTGCAGAAAAGAACAAGAAAGAACAAGATTATTAGGGGCCCGTAGGGTAAAACATATGAAGAATGGTTGCATGAATTGGGTATGTCTTGTCTAGAGAAAAGAAGTTCCCGGGTGAACAGGATAATATTTGAGAGGTTGTATAAAAAAGAAGGGAGGGTCAACCTATTCTCCAAAGCACCTGAGGCAAGACAAGAAGCAATGGATGGAAACTCATCAAGGCAGGGGTGGGCTTCAGATCATTTAGCAATGGGTTCGTTGCCCCGTTGCTGGGTGGGCATGGCCATGGTAGGCGTGGCATAGTCGGCTGCCTGCACCACGGCAGGAGGGGGGCATTTTTTGTCCTTCCCAGGCTCCGGAGGCTTTTCTCGAGCCTCCAGGAGGCAAAAACAGCTTCCCCCGGGGTCTGGAGGCCCTCCGGAGGCCGGAAACAGGCCCGTTTCCAGATTTCCAGAACCTCCGGTAGGCCCGGTTTTTGCCCTCCCAGACCCTCTGTATGGCCCCTGCATTACCTGGAATGATGAATGGGCCGCGTGGGTGGGGGGAAGGGAGAAAAATCTTCCCTTGAGCTTCACCTGCAGCCTGGAGGCAGAAGGAAGGAAGGAAGGAAGGAAGGAAGGAAGGAAGGAAGGAAGGAAGGAAGGAAGGAAGGAAGGAAGAAATTCTTCCAGTTTAAAGAGTTGCTGAGCCATCGCAGTCCCTTAATTCATAGAAGAAGAAAAGGGACATTCATGGTTTGTAAGTCAGCTGCAATTCTGGGCTGATCTTACCTGTCAATCATTCACTCATCCTGTGTTTACCAAAATCAGGCACAGGTCTGGGTTCAGAGATATTTCTAAGCCTGGGAGAATGCCACAGAAGTTTTTGGAAGTACATCTCACCCCACACAATTAAAACGGGGCAGAAAACAAGCAATCTAAGGGTCCCAGACACTTCCAAGAGAGATGTAGATGGCCTCTTATTATAAAGAGAGGGGAAAAAAATTTGGGGAGGTGGAATGGCGTATCCTGAAAAGGCCACCCCTAGTTGACCAACTGGAGCACTGAAAAGCCACTTGCTGTGCCCAACATTTGTTGTTCTGCTTTTCAGCCAGAAGCTTTTGCACCGTCCGAGGGATGGACAATAGTTGTGATCTTCTTTGCCTGTCAGTGAGATGCTAAAGATGATTCATGCTGGAATGGAAGCGAGCATATCTGGATAATTTTGTCTCCTGTCTTAGTGAAGAGTTGCCAATTTTCCTCTTTCATCCCACACCTGTTCTTCAGTCAGATTCTAGCTGTCTCCAGCACAGCAGTAAAGCAAAATAAGGTTTCACCGGAGAATAATTCTTCTACTTCAAGCAAAGCTGCCAAGAGATTCACCCTTTAAACAGCAGGCAGAGTGAGGCAGTTAAAGCTACGGTAAATACAAATTCCGGGGTTCCAGACCTCTGCCAAATGCTGCCTCGTCCTGCTTGCTCCCATTGAACAGCTGAAAAAATACATCGAATTGTATTTTTCATCAAATTGAAAGGCTTTTCTACATCAGGAAAGAGGGATGAATTCTACGTGTGGTTTTTCTTTCCACACATTGTTACTGGAATGGCATAAAATCCACCCTCTATTAAAATGACCACTTGATAATCCCACCAGCATTTGAGCCTCCCAAAGACTTGGTGAGGCAGCAATTGTTCTCTTTTACAAGAGAAACTTACTTGCTAAGTTCTTCCCTTCGATGGTTTCTTCTTAAAATGTATTTTATTTCATTTTATCCTGTTTAACTTCTTCCCCTTCCTCCCTCTGCCCGCCCCCTCTCCTCCTCCTCTCCTTCTTCTTCTCCTTCTTCTTCTTTCCTCCTCCTCCTCCCTCCTCCTTCTCCTCTCCTTCTTCTTCTCCTTCTTTCCTCCTCTTTCTCCCTCCTCCTTCTCCACCACGCAATTCCAAAAACATTGGTTCTATTTTCTTTCTCCCCCACTTTCTCGAAAAACAGCATCAGTAGAAATCTAATACTAAGAAAAATACATATCCTGAATGTTGCTTTAGATCAGCTATAGGCGTCTTCTGTCAAAGTAGAATAATAATTCTTATAAGCAGCTTAGACAATCTGGTGCTGAAGACATTCATGGTTTTTAACGCCTTGATCATTCCAAAGACTAAGAAAATGGCCACGAAGACTAATCCTTAACATGGGGGTAGAGCCCTTCACATTTGAATCCAAATTGCTCTGCAGACCCACAATAGAGGCTGCCCTTGAACCTCTTTCCAGCAAACTTTGTGCAGTGAACTTCGACGTGAGTTAGCTTGTACCGCATGGCTACAAAATTATGTTCAAAAATAGGGAGAAGTCAACCATAATGGCCAAGAATGTACCAAGCGTTGACCACATGAGTGGATATCTCCATTTTTCAAACTTCCCTGACTACTATATATGGTTATCCAATATGCAGTTACCCCAGGGGATTATTTTTCAATACGATACTGTCAGACCTGCCCCAAACTGATCCTTTAGAAAAGAAAGACCCTCGACTCCATTCGCTTGAAACGAAAGGTCCTTTTACTAAGAGATGTTGGCTCCAGTAAAGTCAGATTAGATCTGGGTTTCCCACACACCAAGGATACAGAAAGTTTTCCCCTCATCCCAGCCTTCCCTCCCCCCCGGGACCAATCCATCTTCAGCCAATCAGAACTCACTGAAATGTTTTTGAGAACACTGAGATGTTTTGCGGTAATCCACATTCTTTCTCAGGGACCCTGGCCTTGGATGCTGGTCTTTATCACCGCTCATTCCCCCCCCCCCTCCTTATTTCCCATCACGTGCACACAAAGCTTTATTCCCCATC
The DNA here is from genome assembly GCF_059756535.1 of Pantherophis guttatus. Lineage (NCBI taxonomy): Eukaryota > Metazoa > Chordata > Lepidosauria > Squamata > Colubridae > Pantherophis > Pantherophis guttatus. Next base: position 82,881,299 of record NC_142070.1, on the reverse strand, counting down.
TATCCTTGCCTCCCTCACCTTTCTAGCTTTTGATGGCAGGATGCCCGTGAAGTGCCAAGCCGAACCTGGCAGACCTGAAACATGCAATTTAAATACCAAAAAGCTTTTCAATGGGAAAAGAAAGAAAGGAAGGGAAAAAAAACTTGCTTTGAGTGGCAGGAGAGCTCGATTTGGAAGATGAGCAGCGCAAGAGCTTCATAAGCCGCTCTTTAATGCTGTGTTTCGAGTTGCTTGGGTTGTAGAGGAAACCTAGAAAATACATCATCAAGGCCAAGTTTAGGTTAGAAGAAGACATTTACAGGTGGACAATAGATATATTTGCCCCTGGAAGAAGGCAGCCCAAGTTGCAAGCCAGAGAACATCCCCAGCTAAGTAAGAAATTATGAAAAGGGCCAGACACAAAAGAAGTAGCTGCACGATTGTTAATTAATCTTTAGACACAGGATAGATCTTATGTAGAGGTAGTCCTCGACTTACAACAGTTCATTTACTGACCATTCGAAGTTGCAGTGGCACTGAAAACAGTGGGTTGTGACTGTTTTTCACCCTTATGACCGTTGCAGACATGGAATCAAAATTCAGATGGTTGACAACGGGCTCATATTTATGACGGTCGCCATGTCCCGGGGTCACATGATCCCCGTCTGACAAGCAAAGTCAACGGGGAAGCCAGAGTCACTTAACAATCAGATTCACTGATTTAACAACGATTAAGCGATTCGCTTAACAAGGAAAAATGGGGCAAAACTCACTTAACAAATTTCTCACTTCGCAACACAAATTCTGGTGATCACAATTGTGATCATAAGTCGAGGACTACCTGTTAACCGGCCTAGGCATTAAGTACAGATAGTCCTTGACTTAGAGCCATTCGTTTAGTGACCGTTTGAAGTTTCAACAGTGACTTGGGGACAGTTTTCACACCCACGACCACCTCAGCATCCCTGTGGTCACATGATCAGCCAATTGGCAACTGGCATATATTTATGAGATTTAGATTGTCCCGGGTCACGTGATCCCCATTTGTGACCATTTCCCAGCTGGCTTCTGACCAGAAAAGTCGATGGGGGAAGATATATTCGCTTAATGCTTTGTAAAACATGTTTTACCTAACAGCGCCACTATTTCACTTAACAACAGCTTTACTTGGTCTGTTGTGTGGATGTTTGGGTGGTTGAGGGGTGGGGAATTTGTGGTGGGGGGGGGTGTTTGGGGACAATAAAGTTATTATTATTAACAACTGTGGCAAAAAAAAAAGATTGTAAAATTGGATGCAACTCAACCACCTTGCACTGCAACGCAACTTTTGGTCATAAGTCGAGAACTACCTGTGGGAAGAGAAATTCACCTTTTCCCCGCTAGAGAATGCCATCAAACACGGTGCATGTTATTTAGCCAGAAACCATCATAACCAGCTGGTACCATTATGCTTTTCCTTGTGATGCAGCAATTCCCTGCTTTTTTTTTTTTTTTTTGGAAATTCTTAATCAATGAGATGTGTGTGTGTGTTTCCTCAGCAAACTACAATAAGCCTTCATGTTGCTTCTCTGGTCATTAGAAAACCCAAATAAAAGTAATCGAATGTCCAGGACTTCTAGAGAACTAAAATAACAAACATAATGATCACAGCCTCCATGTTTTCTAGCAATTTCAGCTTCTTGTCACCTGCAGCATAAATATTATAAAAAGAGAGCGGGCAAAATCTGATGGAGTTTCCCTCTTCAGCTCTGGAGCAGGGGCGAAATGCTCCCGGTTCGGACCGGATCGCCCGATCCGGTAGCGATGGAGGCGGGTGGTTCGGAGAACCGGTAGCAAAAATCCCTGTGGCCCCCCAATGCCCAGCTGAGCCGCGGGATCATCAGAGGCTGTTTTTTTTTAATTTTAAAAGCATGTTTTCTACAACCTCTTCGGTCGAAAAAAAACTTTTAAAAGTAAAAAAAAAGCCTCTGATGATCGCGCGAGGTTGTAGGAAAAAAAATGCTTTTAAAAGCCTCTGACGATCCCAGCTGAGTTGCTTGATCGTCAGAGGCTTCTAAAAGCATTTTTTTTCTGCAACTTCTTAAGGTTGTAGAAAAAATGCTTTTAAAAGTAAAAAAAAAAAAAGTTGGCCATGCCCACCCAGTCACATTAACCCCCCCCCCACCAAGCCATGCCCACAGAGCCAGTAGTAACAAATTTTAGATTTCACCCCTGCTCTGGAGTGTCCACAAAGTGTTGGGGAAAAAAAGAGTGAAATCTTTTTCTTTTCTTTTCTTTCTTTTTTTTTTACCAAACCCTGCAGGCACCCTTTGAAATCTACATAAATGGACTCTTAAATTTTATGCCACAGTAAATATATAAGTATTTTTTAAAGTGCTATGAGCTACTCTTGGTTTTACTAAGATAAGCAATTATTTATATCAACAATCGGATGTTGTAATCCAGTTGACCTTGAAATATCCTGTGGGAAACTAGCCTATCCCCCCGCCCCCGAAGAATGAAATATTTTGGGGAATATTAAAAGAGGCAGAATATTATTTCCCCAAAGGAGAAATGGAGAAAGATCTTAGCAAAGACAGAAAGCAGCCCCCAACAGTCTCCAGCAGATGCCTGAAGTCTTTAGAGATGGAGATTTGGCGCCAATCTATTCATAAACAAAACACCTTCAGCCTCCAGGTGATGGGAATAAGAAGGACAGGACAGGCCCTGAACCCCATTCATTGAGAAAAGTGGAAACAATAGTGGTCCATTAATAAAGATAGGCTAGAGTTAACATCAATTACACATGACAGACAGGATTAGGATCAAGGAAGCCAATAACAAGACCCATCACGAGCCTTTGCAGAAACAAGTAAAACCAATCACATACTAAAAGCACACCTCAAAATTACAAAATACTGTAAAACTGTATAAAAATTCTTGCACTCATCAAGCTAATTTGTCAGCTGTCCCAGAACCACATGCTGGTTCTGATCTTCAATAAACAGAGTCCTTCTTTCCAATCAACCTCCATTTTATTTCCGGATTGGAACTGAGCCGCATTTTTCTTCCTACAAATCCTAAACGTATCTCAGTGGCTTTTCAGGTGTGCCCCAAAACAGACTTGAGTCTATCCTTTGCTAGACTCACCCTAGATTCGATCTTCAAAGCCTATCTTTGGAACCACAGTTTTGACTAAAAACGAAGCTTAGGCCACAGAAAATCCTCCAAGCAAAGGTTTAGTCAAACATATAATCAAGTATGGTATCTGAGAAGATTCCTCCAGGAGAAGCTGAGCTTCAAATCAGTTCACCCAAGGTCTCAAGCAAGTTCACAAAAGCAGCTTTGAAAAACGTGTTTCTCCGAAATGCTTCAGGAGTTCAGTAGCCCAGCCTCTTCTGCACCACATATTGGTTGGAAAGGTAATATTCGGAGCACATGTTTCTTTCTTGTATAATAATAAATGAGGCAACAAAAGGTCGGGACGGAAAGCAGACAAACACCTGCTGGATTTTGCCAGCTTCCAAACTGATGTCGCTTCTTATTGAACCTGCCCTTCAGATATATTTGGTTTTCCAAAACATGCATTTGTCTTTTTATTGACTGTTTCCCTATGTCTATCATTAAGTGTTGCACCTTCTGATTCTTGATGAATGTATCTTTTCTTTTATGTACACTGAGAGCATACGCACCAAGACAAATTCCTTGTGTGTCCAATCATACTTGGCCAATAAAAAATTCTGCTCGGTTCTGGTTCTGGTTCTGGTTCTGTTCTGTTCTGTTCTGTTTTACTCTACTCTACTCTACTCTACTCTACTCTACTCTACTCTACTCTACTCTACTCTACTCTACTCTACTCATTTCTATTCTACTCTACTCTACTCTACTGTACTCTACTCTACTCTACTCTATTCATTTCTATTCTATTCTGTTCTCTGCAGTCTTTCACAGTCCTATGGAAAACATGGAAACGGAGTGGTCTTTTTGAAACAAATGTATATATATACTGTTTGGTTTTAGGTATATTTATTAAAATATGTGGTTTGGCTCTTGAATTTTCATTTGTAAAGAAAAGCAATAAACAAACTATAAATTTTCCTTATCCTTATGAACCGCTTCAGCTCTGCACCTTTTATTTTTCCCTGAAAATATTTTCCCAGAAAATATGGCCACCATATTCTTGGGCGAAGAACAGAGTCACTCAGTGTGAGATTTATTTGCCTCCACTTTTCCTTCCCCACCTTGGAGACTTCCAGGTACGTCCTGCATGTTGTCATCTCCTCCACCGCACTCAATAGAGTAGTTGGCAGAAATAGGAAGCTGTGGGACGCAATGGGGGCTTATTTTCCTCATTCCCAATGCCCTCTCCGCCTTTCACTCCTTCCTTTTATTCATTCATTCATTCCATGAAAGGAAGGGAGCAGACTTTCTGCCGTAAATCCCGCTTCGTTCCATGCCGTTGCTAGAATTACGGCTGCTTCTGCCTAAATCACGTCTGGAGAAGGGAAGCAGACGAAAGAAACAGACTGGGTCCTTTCTTGGGAGACATTTTGGCCTCCCGTGAATCAGTCACTATTTCAAAATCACTGCGGATGACGGAAGCCCCTTTTCTCTGCTGAGAAAAGACCATTTAAAGTTCACACATCAGCTGCTTGTTTCCACAGAGGATGCCCTGGTGGGACAGAGGGCAGAAGATTAAATCTTTTCTTTCTATGTTGGGTAAAAGCATAAACTAGAAAAGGAACATCCTCTCGGCAGTCTCCAACCCAAGGCAAGGCAAGGCAGTCTGAGAAGGATTGAGACAGAAGATATCTCAATTATATTGGCTCCTTCCTCTACCTCCTGCTCACCCTTCCTCCTCCTCCTCATTCTCTTCTTCCTTCTCTTCCTCCTCCTCTTCCTCCTGCTCCTCCTCCCTCTTCCTCCTGCTCCTGCTCCTCCTTCTTCCTGCTCCTCCTCATTCTCTTCTTCCTCCTCCTCCTTCCTTCCTCCTGCTCCTTCTCCTCCTTCCTCCTCTTCTTCCTCCTCTTCTTCCTCCTCCTCCTTCCTCCTTCCTCCTCCTGCTCCTTCTCTACCTCTTCCTCCTGCTCCTCCTTCCTCTTCCTCCTGCTCCTCCTCCTCCTTCCTCCTGCTCCTCCTCATTCTCTTCTTCCTGCTCCTCCTTCCTTCCTCCTGCTCCTTCCTCCTCTTCCTCCTGCTCCTTCCTCTTCCTCCTGCTCCTGCTCCTTCCTCCTTTCCTCCAGCTCCTCCTCCTTCTCTACCTTTCTCTTCCTCCTGCTCCTCCTCCTTCCTTCTCTTCCTCCTGCTCCACATCCTTCTATTCTTCCTCCTCTTCCTCCTCCTTCCTTTTCCTCCTCCTCCTCCTCCTTCCTCCTCTTCCTCCTCCTTCCTCTTCCTCCTCCTCTTCCTCCTCCTTCTTTATCTTCCTCCTGCTCCTCCTCCCTCCTCCTCTTTTACCGCTTTTGGTATCGAGGAAAAAGTTCTGGTTGCTGAGCTTCTGGTGGCCTCAACCATGGTGGCTTCCTTGATGGTGTTGAGGGGGTCTTTGAGGCTGCCTCTCCATCTTCTCCTGGGTCTACCTCATGTTCTTTGACTTTCTCCTATTTTTGTGTATGTCTTGTATGCTATGGAATTCCCACAATATCCTCTCCAGGTGATACTTGTATTACTTCTATTTATAATACATAATTTCTTTTATTAAAAGGGAATGTTTCTAATTTCCAAACCACACTGAAATCTGTAGAGGCCAACATTCACTATTATAAATGAATTTATCTCAGTCAACCCAAACTATTTTTTTTTTTAAATTGTTCAGGTATTTACACTGACTATTTCATATTTATTCTTCCAGGAATTCAACTAAAGAAAGAAAAGATATGATTAACTGAACTTAGTCACCTCTGACTGAATTTCTAAAGGCAGATTATATACCTCGTGTGGAGCAAAACTCATGGAACACTTTGTCTTTCTCTTACACCTTTTAAGATCCTAATTATCACCAATTACTGTAACTCCATCACCTTCTGCAGCCAATGCAGATAGAGCAGCTATAAGAAAGACTTTATTCTTCTTATTAATTAAACACCCTTATTTCATCACATAGTCGTGTCTCATGAAGAAAGCAAAAATAGTGGAGAATCCAAAAAGAGTCAATATGGCAGTCAACTTGAATCTCTGCCCCATTTTTTAAACTTGTGATGAGATGGCCTAACCTCCTACAGAATCTGAATCTGAAACAGAAAATGCCATTCAACATCATCAGAAACTTCAAAAAGTATTTGGAATAATCGGTTCCTCCCACCAAGGAATTTTTTCTCCTGATTGTCCAGAACTGTCAGAAATTAGGGAAGGTCCATAACTAGTCATTAAAAACACATCAAAGACAGATAAAACACATACATGGATTGTTTTAAAAAAGCAGAAGACAATTGACCTCAGTCAATTTGTAATCTGAAGAGGACAATAACGACTAATAAATTCTAGAAGCCATAACGACTGATACATTTTTTCAAACTTCTTCAGGGGCTCTGAAAATTGGTCATAAAGAAGGGGTCCAGTCACCTCATGGTCATAAAAAGACCCCCGTTTTACAACAATACGTCGTACGAGAACCATTCACCATTGTGTATAAAGTGGACATTTTATTACTGCATGCGATTCGGTTTCAATTTGCAAATCGGAGCATATATAAGTTGGACATTCATCTACAAGGTAGGTGTATCTGCGAGATGTCAGACCAATGAATAACTGATTGATTTCAGCCAGGTGGAAAAATATCTGGACCTTCACCCTAAATTAGTTTTAAAAAGCATCTAGGGATAGATTATACTCAGGAAAATTAATGCAGGGGAAATCCCATATTTTTCCAGGTTACACCCCACAAAGTAACTCTAACATTATTTTATTTCTCCAATATCCTTCAGAGCTGAAAATAAACGTTCTCCGCTCCGAGATGGCAAAATCATGTTGTTCTGAAACAAAACAAAGCAAAACTATTAAAAAAAAAAACCTTCAGCAGAATGATTTTCAAGAGAAACCAAGGAAGATATAATAAGCCTCTAGACAGACTAAATACAATATGAAACAGAAAAGTGGCCGCCTGATTTTAAATCACCATTCCATTGGTGATTCTGGGACCATTGTAAGGTCCCAGAAGTTTCTCTGAGCCACTGAGATGCCAAAGAGAATGAGACTCAAGACGAGGCTTGCAAAAAGAAGCAGATTTTATTTTTGGCCAAAACAAAATACTGGGTGAAACTATATCCAGAACATACAATGCATGTAAGGAATAGCCACACCTTGGGGAAGGTATGGTGCCCTTTTCTACTTCAGAGACATACGCTTAGTATCAAAATCTGGCCCCCTGGCCCACGACTTCCTTGTAGTCCTGCACTGGCTGTGCAGCAAGGAACAGGGGGGCTGGGTGCTTAGCAACACAGGTATTTCCCCGATGTAACCCTGCCAATCCATGACATACCCCGCTTCTTGAGATATCCACCAGGCACGGAGTTGTACAAAAAAACAAGATAACAGATCATTGGTAGAAGCAAATGGCAGATACAGAAGCAAAACAGCAAGTCAAACCAATTCTACCGACTCTACTATTATGTCCCACTAATTCTACCCATTCTATTATTATTATTATTATTATTATTATTATTATTATTATTATTATTATTATTATTATTATTATTATTATGTCCCTTCATTATCATAAAAGCTCTCCATGTTTTTACTTTTCATTTATTCTCTACTGGAAAGAGAAAAACATGTTTAGGACAAGTGTGTTCTGTTATTTCTCGCCATTAAAAAATTCTAAGCATTCTTTGATTTAGAACTAAGTGGAAATGCTGAGATTACCTTAATTCAAGAATTTCTGCCTGAGTTGGCTTGCATTCGTCTATGCTTTCATTTCCACCTGTTCCTTAGCTAGCATTTATTTTAGTATCTGCGGCTACAGAGAGGAATTACTGATGTGTACCTGTTTACTGTTTATAATGATTGCAAGGCACTCCTTGCATAAACTTACTACGATCAATATATGAAAATACAATGGCGACAATTTGCCTTAATGATCTCAAAGTGGAAATCAACATAAAATGAGGTATACGGCACAGCGATACAATATCACCCCTCCTTTTCTCAGCCTGCCTTGAAGAAGTATTTTGCAAATTGGACGGGGCAAAACCTGGAATAAAAAATAAATAAATCAATGGCACCTATTTAAATCACTTAAGATTTGCAGATGCTGTTATTCTCATCTCACAAGACCCAGAGGAGCTACAAAGACACATACGAGAGCTGCACAAAGCAGGACAACTCACTTAACAACCGAGATTTGGGACTCAGTTGTGGTCGTAAGTCAAGGACTTATCTGTACAACACATGACACATCACTGCCGTCTCCTCAATCACACCACATTGCCTCTCTCCTTGCGTTTTGTTTTAAATCGTTTGTGCATTTTCATAAACCGGACCAACGTTGCGTTTAGTTTCAGCTAATCAAGGAGTTGTATCTTGATGGATGATGCCTCACAGGGAAGAAGGTTCTGGTTATTACTTATAAATTCTGTAGAAAGTCAGCGCCTACCCGCTTCTTAGAAGAATGACATATTTTGGGAAATATTAAAAAAAGGCAGAATATTATATTTCCCCAAAGGGAGAAATGGAGAAACATGTTTTTTTTAAAGGCAGAAAGCAGCCCCCACTTTCCTTAATAGCTCACAGCAGATGCCAGCACTTAAGAGATAAAGAGCTTATTGGAAGAAGAAGACAAGTATCTAGATAGCTCTATTCATAGGCAAAGCAAATACTGCAGGCAGAAATCCAGTCAAAACAGGATGTTTTGAAACTCCCTGCAGCAAAGTCTGAATAAAGGCAGAATGGCAGGATTAGAAGCAGCCCCCTCACTCAAGATCCAAAACAGGACGAAAGCCATTAAGCCACAGTAGGAATTGCCCAACTTCATTGCACCATCCCAGAGCAGTCCAAACTTCAAAGTCACAGAAAGTCAGATAAGCAACAAACAAAAAGTTGGCCAAATGAGCTCAGACAAACACCTAGGATTTGCATTACCTCTTTTGCCTATAGAGCCAGCTACGACCCCTACGTAACCCCTACATGACCTCTATAGGAAGGATTCTGCAAAATCCCCATTCCCTCCCCACTCCTGGGGGAAGGATATTGCAAAATCTCCATTTCCACCCCACTCTGGGGCCAGCCAGAGGTGGTATTTGCCAGTTCTCCGAACTATTCAAAATTTCCGCTACCGGTTCTCCAGAACCTGTCAGAACCTGCTGGATTTCACCCCTGGTGTGTCTCCCGTAGTCTATCGAGTTGCATCATCATGTTCAGCTCCCATCAATGAAACAGTGGAGCCTGAAGGGACTAAAGAAGCTTGTCGACTTCCATACCTCTCCACCCAGCCATATTTAAAAGAGCCCTTAAAATCTGGCTGTTCCCCCAGGTCTTGGGCTAGGCCGTGGGGTAGCCTCCTTGTGGAATGATGGATCTGTTCAAGACGGCATTATTTCTCTCTGCTTTTATACAGTTCCACCCTGTTTTATTTTAATATTGTATGCTGCCCAGAATGGAGAGTGATGGAATTGGGTAAATGCTGTAATAAATAAACAAGAAGAATTCATTTGAATACATGCCTAGAATGGAAAACATATTCAGTGACTAGAAGGATTGCAGAGAAAATCTGAACTGGAGAGATCAGGAGAACTGTTTCCAGCATTTTCTCGTGTTGCGAAAAATGCTTGTTGCTCATGATTGTGTTACTCATCAAATACATTCAGGCCTTTGACATGGCTATTAAAAAAAATACAAACAAGATTAGTATCTCTTTAGGGAAGAGAACAGAAGGCCAGCTGCAGACAGAGCAAATGTAGAAACCTATTTGTCTGGGTAAGGATGACATTTAAAAATCAATATATTCAGGAGCACAACTAGACTAGATTGTCATTAAGCACAGAGAAACAGCAATCTTTGCTACTGCGATTAAATACACATAGAGTATTTACTCAAAGACCTACAGTAGTTAATGGGTGACATCCTGAAGACCAGGAAGATATGTTTGATTATTTTAAAAGGCCCTAGTACAAGAAACTCCTTTGCCTGAGGTACTCAGAGGTTCACTTCAACAAAACCTTCATTCTTATCCTCTGGATGAGTCTATTTTTCGCTAACTGTTTAGGAAATAATCTAAGCAAAACAGATATAGAACCAAAATGAGGTGCAATAATGTATTTCGTGAAGATTAGACATTCCTAAAGTATTGCCCTGTTTGATTTATGGCCAAAGAAATACAAGAACCAATGACTTCAAATGTCAGCCTGACGTCTTTTTGTGCTGAATGGCAAGACTAATATCAAAAGTTCACCTTATAGTTTGCCCCGGTCATAAACACATCACTGTTATGTTACTCCTGGAAGATTTGCTACTGAAATGTTTTGCAAGGCCTTGCCCTTAGACAATTATATTCTGATGTAAAATGTTAGCAATGTATGCTTACAGTCTGCAATCTTCTAACTATAATCTACAAAATCAACTGTAACCATTGCAACCAGTTCTACGTGGGACAAAGATCACGTCAGTTGAAAACCAGGATCCACAAACACTGGCTGGCCATCACAAGCCACGATCCCAAATCCTTCATCTCTACCCACACCGACACCAAACAGCACCAGTTCAATTGGAGCAACACAAAAATCATCGGCCATGCTGGTGAGTTCATCGAAGCCTAGCACTCCACAAGCCATTCCATCAACAGACACACTGACCTACAACCAGCCTACGGACCCCTCAGAATCCAAAGCAACCACACAAACAACCAGTAATGGCACCCAACACACACAAGACCCTCCCCAGCAGTTCACCTCCCAATGACCCTCAATAAACTGCTTTTAAATGATCTTCCAACTTGGTTCCTTATTGGGAAGGCAATCCCAAAGCCAGATTTGGCTATCAAAACCTGAAGCATTCCCAACTACAAAATAAATGACTACTATCTGGGCATCTTAATTATATCTTTTATTTTCAATGTCTGCAAAACAAGTCTTCTTTTTGCAATGTTTTTACTCATTCAACCTAACAAGGAATTTTTCAAGAATTTCCTCCTTTTCCGAGAATCAAGCTTTCAGTCTGGACTCAAAAGCAGAAATACTGAATAACCTTATTCTTATTTTTTTCCGTTTTACATTTTTTTTAATGATATCTGAATACGTGAAAACACTGTACTCATATTGTACAAAATACAATCAATAGCGAATCTCCAGGAAATCTTTCTATCCAGATAGAAAAGTCAGGGAACTTTGCTTTTAATGTGTGACAACTGCAGTGAGATTATTATACGAGCAAAACTGGAAAAGTTTGAATCTGTTTTCCAAAATGGAAAAAAAGATTGGTGGAATTAGCAGAGATGGCTAAATTAACTTCTTTGATTAGAGAAAAGGCGGCACCGACATTTATGGCTGATTGGCAACCACTTATAAAGTTTTTGCATGAATTAGAGAAAAGTGCAGTTGCGAGTTATGTTTTGAATGATTAGGGAAAAAATGGATAATAGAAAAATGAGGGTATTTTTGCAATCACAAAGTAAGAGATAATTTTGGAATCAAACTTTAATTTGCTGCAAAGGAAATCAGAAGCCTCTTTCTATTTCTTTTCATTCTTTTTTTTTGCATTTTTTTTCTTTGTCTTTCTTTGTTCTATTTATGTTGTATTAACTCGTGTTCATTTTATGTTCCCTTTAAAACTTTTCATACTATCTATTTATCTGCCCATCTGGCTACCTAATCTATCCACATAGAAAACTCATCTATCATTACAATAATTTCCTTATTGAGTTTTCAAAGCTATTGTTTCAAAATTTCAAAGGGTACAATAATGAAACAGTCGACTTTCTAATAGAAGAAAGGAAAACTGGACTTGGTATGAAAAATGCGACTCAGTTCCGTATTGTCACTTTGCTCTTTTTATTTCATACAATGTTCTCTGCTTTATAGTAGCAGTTAACAATGGAGAGTCCCTCTGTTGCTTTCACAGCCTTGAAATCACTCTTCTAACTCACAGAAATGCACATCAAGCTTTGCAAAGAGTATCTTTATTTAGATGAATTCTGATCCTTGTTCAGAAACGGTTGGATATTAGCTATTGTGATAGATGTGAGAAGCTACTACAAACAAAGAAGGACCATTTCCCCACAGCAGCTTTAAACTAAAATGCAACTTAGCATGATAGTGTACAGGTAGTCCTTGACTTACGACCAAAATTTATGTTGCTAAGTGAAACCTTTGTTAAGTGAGGCTTGCCCCATTTTTTGACTTTTCATGCCACTGATGTTAAGTGAATCACTGCAGTTGTTAAATTAGTAACCCGGTTGTTAAATGAACCTGGGGCGGGCGGCCCCATTGGGAACTGGTAGTAAAGGTAAGTAGAACCCACTCCTGATGTACTCACACACCTTTGGATATGTATCTGGATCTGAGCATCTATGTGTGTGCCTGGGGTATATTTTCCATTCAATGCTGGAACCTTTGTGGTGGATAATCCTAAATATTTAAAACCATCACTCTTGATCTGAAGATGCACACAGAACTGTCAACATTCATTAGTATAACTGCACATTTGTGTATATTCATTTCAGCTCTTCCTATCTGATTTATATAACAAAAATCAACATATCATCAGCAATCAGACTGATTAAACGTTCTCTTCCTTTAATTCTTACGCACTTAGATCTGACATTGCTGCAAATGTTTCTATTTAATGTAAAATTAAAGCAGAACATTGTTAGAATAACGGAACAACAGAGTTGGAAGGGACCTTGGAGGTCTTCTAGTCCAACCCCTCCTCAAGCCTATATCATTTCAGACAATGTCTACTTACAAAGTAGAATCTCTACTTACTCTACTGTTTTCCTGCAGGCGTTTCATTACCCAGCTAACATCAACTAGATAGTAAGGAGTTGGGTTTTGCTTATGTAACCCCACTCCTTATTAGTACTGAGAATGTTATTTGGGTCATGAAACATCTGCAAGAAAGCAAGCAAGCTCAGAGTTCACCAAGAGACCTCTCAAAAACCAGTTTGTGACATTCTCCAGTCGACCAGTCACAATGATTTTTCCACTTTTTATACTGTCTATTTTTTTTAACTCTCAACATTTTAGATCAAGTTAAAAAAAAAAATGTTATAAAATAAATCATGTTTTTGCCAACATTTCAATTCCGTAGCTGGAGTGCTTTATGTTCAGCTTCTATATCTTTGTTCATTTTGTGGCAACTATTTTTAAACAAATTTCAGCTTCTAGCAAAGCCTTGCATTCCAACAACAAGTTCTCTCTTGTCTCGTTGACCTTGTTTACATGAGAAATCAGACTAATAAAATATGCCCTATCACAGTTTATCGTGCATGGAAAATTATACCCAAGCTGTGCTTATATTCCTGTATTTATAAAACAGTGTCTGGAATAAATGAAGAAGTATAACAAAGAAACGATACCAAAAGCAACAAAACCATCTTATCTATGAAAGGACAAATGAAAGCAGTGAGGAGGGACAAAACTATTACAAGTCTCCCCAAACAACAGAGGCCATGCTGAAGTCAATGTGAGCAGAGCACAAAACAGACCCAAATCAAAAGAACTCTTCAACAGCTCAATGAAGCAAATCCCTATAAAAAAAACAGGCAACCAAATCAATAACGTTTTCAGCAGACAAATCAGAAAAACAGGAATAACAAGGAAAGAAAAAGAGGACAAAAAAATCTGTTCTCTTCTTTTTCTGCAGATATCCAAAAAGGTAAGTACTCCTCGACTTATGACCACAACGGAGCCCAAAATTTCTGTTGAAGTGAAACATTTGTTAAGTGACTAAATGAACTATTGCTAAGTCGAGGACTAGCTGCATATCCACAAACACCAAGTAGCTCGCAAAAGCCATGATGCAATTTCATTGATCTACCTCTACATAGACAACCACGGCCACAACTTCTACAGGTAAAAAATGGGCATCTTAACCTGATCCAAATCTAAAAATTCAAGTCCCTTGCCTAGAAATCTCATCCTGTGGCTGAGATGGGCCTAACCCACATGAGCTTAGATCCAATCTATGGGTTGATAAAGGACAAAACCAAAAATCAAACTTTAGAGCATGAGCTCCTTACACAGTAATTAACACCCATACCATTTCATCACAAAGGAAGCAATTGACACCTAGAAAATCTAGAGCATCTCCTTAGCAACCGTATAACCAAAAACCAACTGTAAGAATGACCCTTTTCCAAAGAAGCCCCACAATCCAGCCATCAACACCATCCGTCACACAAAATACAACCAACGTAGGGAGTAAAACAGAACGTCCACCTTATGAATGTCTGACGAACATCTCAAACAACAAGGGATTGATTAGTTGACCAGCATTTGTCCAGAATGGTCTAGGTAGGGTCTCCTGCTTGGGCAGGGGGGTTGGACTAGATGACCTCCAAGGTCCCTTCCAATTTTGCTATTCCATAACAAAATCCATCCCAGGAATTTTGACTTTCTTTTTCATTTTATTTTATTTTTTGTCTTTGTAGATGCCACCCAGAGTTATTTGAGAGTCAGGCAGTTTCCTAACGAATTAAACAAACAAAGAAACAAATATATTTCCAGAATGATCTATTGGAGAGCTACATATATATTCTACTCCAGGAAAAGACCTTGACAAATTCTGGTTTGTTGAGAAGGAAGCTGCGTGAACATACAAAGTCACCAGGAGGTGAGCTTGACTTGAGGGCTCAGATGCTAATCAGGTTTAAGCTTGAATAATATCTGGATGGGATTTTTCTAGGAAACACCAGGACTGTAGACTAGGCTGTGATGTTTAGAAAACGGTAAATCCACTTTTGCTAAGAACAACCCCATGGAGTCACCATGAATCATCAGATGATAAACTCAAGATAATTTTGGTTCGAGGGGAATGTTCTGTTTTCAGAAGTGTTCCAAGTAAGCATGAATTTGTCTGCCATATTGGTTGGGCAAGAGGGTGTCTCAGCTTCTTCTCTCCTGGGGATGAGTGGGTCATTTTCAATTATTATGATGATAGTTCCATTTTGTCTTAGTTACGACCTCCTGGATCTGAGATGTTGGAATTAGTATGACCCTAATTTCAGCCAATGCTTTGCAGATGAGCATGAGACAACTCAGTCACACATCCAGCGTTCCCTTGGCTCCTTGGCATGGCTTCCTCTCCATTAGGAAAAAAGCGTGGAACAAAAGATGCACTAAAGAATTATATGCCAGTAAATAGAGGAATTCTTGACAACTCTTCACTTCCAAAAATAAAAATAAAAATGGTGGGGAATAAGGAAAGAGCGACTCCAGGTTCCTTTCGCTTTCTATTTCAATTAAATAATATTATTCGTGCTTCTCTGGAGGATTATATGCATGTTCTTATATTAAAATTATATTCTTTACAGATAAGGACTGGCCTGACGAGAGGGAAAAACAGTTGGTATCAATTCGGACGTCATCTTCTTCCGGCTTCGTGTTTTCCTACTGCCACAAAAATCTAATTTTCTCCGAATTGTTATCATCCATCAAGCTCCTTTGCGCGAGATACTCACTAATATGGTTCATAACAACTTCGCGATAAGGCTGTGCGTTATTGCGCTTCCACAATCTCTACCAGATGGCTGGCATCCTAATTGCGCACCGCAGAAATAAAACGAGTGTGTGTGTAACAATATTAACAGGACATGTCAGGTTTTCCTTTCAGGGCTTGTTCTTTTCTTTTTAATTAAGCAGATGTCTTTTCAATTCTTGTCCTTTTCTTAGCTCCATGACTACCAAGGTTTGCTCCCAAACATGCAAACAGGATCTTGACAGGGCTGGTGGATTCAACAGCATTGCTCAAGAGCAAAAATGTGTCTCGTAGCCACGGCGTTTACACGTTTGAAAAAAAAAGTGCAAGATGACTACAGATAATCTTCAACTTGCAACCACAGTTGAGGCCAACATTTCCGCTGTTCAGTAAAACATTTGCTAAGTGAGATGTATACAGAGTATCTTCTATTGAGCATTTCTTTCTTTCTCCACCTATCAGCTCCAAAGCTCTTCACCTTACATGTTGGGAAAAGGCAAGAGAAAGCCTGTAAGGTAGAGCAGGATAAGAAACCGACACGGTGTATATCTAGAGTTAAAATGTCTGTGGAGATTGTCCATCATCCAGGCCATGGTTGTCCCAAAGATGCTTTTTTCAAGAGGCAACTGGACTTTCTGGTTTTTCTTTGAAGAGGTTTTGCTTCTCATCCATGGAGCTTCTTCAACCTCCATTCCCCGCCATCCAGTGGATGAAGAAGCTTCTTGGTCTCCAAAGAAAAACCAGAAAGTCCAATTACCTCTTGGAAAAAAAAGCACCATTGGAACTGCTTCAAACTCATCCCAGTTCTCAGTACAAGACTAGGACTCAAGAACCAAAAGTGGATCTTCTCACCAGAGTCAAAATCTTCAGTCCAGCTTGCAGGAGGCAGAAGTAGGAAGAGCTTATGGTTCCCATGCAAACTTGCCTTCAGTTTGCCTTTTTCCAAAATATAGTTATGATTCAGGACCAATTTTTGCCAAAAATGTTTAAAAATTGGCAAATCAAACTATTGGGCTGTGTATGCCTGAACTCAACTCTCTATTTCTATCATTTTCTTCAATTGAAAACATATGAAAACACCTCCTACGCATTGCAATTATGGAAGTACCACGCCTGGTTTACAGAAAGGAAGCAGCAGATAGAAGGGGCAACTTTTTCAAAGGCCAAAATAATTAATTGCCTTCAATATTTTCCAGACAAACAGATGCGATCACTGTACATTTGTCAGCTTAAACCAAAGCAACAGAAAGTAAATAAAACACGATAAAAAAGCATCCAAGATCCCTCAATGGAATGGCTTATTATTGTGATTCCTTGGATGTCAAAACTTGTTGCCTAACTGGTGTGACAGGGGAAAAAAAGGAGGTTTAATCATCACTGAGCCTAAACTAACAATGTCAGTTCAATCCTCGGTTAGGAACCCATAAACAATATTTTCTCACGCACTGATGGAATCTCCCTCCAATTGCGAGAGTCCCAGAATATTATTTGTAATGTTCAATATTAAAAATAAAGGTGCTAAGTACATACATACATACATACATACATACATACATACATACATATTACAGATATGTAATGTGTAGGTAATTGTATGGCTTACAGCTGAGGCACAAAACCTGGCATCATAGTCATTTCATGCAATCCACCAGCTCTTCTTTCTCTTGTCTGTAGCTAAGAATTTTAATTTTGTTTTTTGTTTTTTGTCATATTTTGCAGAGTCAGTTAAAATGCGGCAAGGATGAGGCCTCTCCTTTCTTACCAAATTCTTAATCCTCTTACGGTAGTATCACAAAATTGGTCTTCTGCCTGCTGTCTTTTCTTTGCTGAAAGAGACACTCGAGAAAGTAGATTTGGTCTACAATCCATTATAGGAGGATTTTTTTTTTTTTTAAAAAGTAATAGATACAAAGAAAGAGTGCTGAAAATTTTATTGATAAGTTCAATAACATCCCCCTGTAGAGGAATGCTGAAATAACTTCAACAAGGGAATGGAGGAATTCTTAGGACAAAGGTGTGAGAAAGAAATTCAACCTCACTTTGATTTTGGCCTCTTTGAAGGAAATTCTGGCAGGCTATGAGAGAAGGAGTAGCAGATCCAGAGGAGGGTGGAGTCAAAAGAGGAATTAATCTAGAATCCCTAGGTAGCCATAAGCAAACTTAAGTCCAACCTTCTTTGAATTCTATTGACTGTTATCTAACTCCAAGCAGGTACTAATTATTAGTTAAGATTCCTATGCATAGGCTGATAAGTAATAAATCAATTTTCATTGGATCTTCAGGTGTGGATCTGATATTTCTCACCTGATACAGGCTTCCTAAATTCTGTTATCTCCTTTAACCTTTATTCAGTACCTAAAGTTGATGTCTTTTCCTGATCTGATTTATTCAGAGATATCTGAATGGTACTTTTTCTTGGTTAAAAATCTGAGATATATTATTTATATCCTTCTATCCTCCTTCCACTTATGACTGTAAGACTGTAATTTTGTTGCTGGTATCCTTACGATTTATATTGACATTGTTTCCTGATATTCCTTGAGTCCTTCATTCTGGCACAATATTTATAGGAGACGATGCAACCACTTTAAATAAGAACAAAATTGGGGACAGATGTGTTGGCAGAGGGATTCTGTGCACCCTGAAGTGCAAAGGGCCTGAAATGGCTCTTGCTGCAAAAGAAAATAATTTGGAAAGACGACGATTGTAATAAACACAAAAGAACCATTTGCCTCTCAGGGACACCATCATCCTGGCTTTACTGTGCCTCAAGCTTGAGGGATAAATTAAAAACCGCAGCTTTCATTTAATTCCCGAGTAATCATTTCAGAGTTTCTGTCAAATACAGCTTGGAGGTGTTTGGCTTTTGTCTGCCTCAAACCAAGTTTTTTAAGAAGGGGTCACGAGCAGCTTCCCATCTTGGAGATTAATAACATTACAAATGAATATTCTAAACACAAAATTTGATTTAAAAGCAACTATGTTCACACTGAGATTGCTTCTGGGGTTAGAAGCAATCTAGAAGGACTAGAGAACTCTTAGTCCTCCTTCCAAATTGCTTCTAACCACTTCTAGTTTGCTTCTAGAGCAGGACCAGGGGGGGACATGATAGAAGTCTTCCAGTATTTGAGGGGCTGCCACAAAGAGGAGGGAGTCAACTTATTTTCCAAAGCACCTGAAGGCAGGTCAAGAAACCATGGATGGAAACTCATCAAGGAGAGAAGCAACCTGGAATTAAGGAGAAACTTCCTAACAGTGAGGACAATCAACCAGTGGAAGAGCTCGCCTTCAGAACGTGTAGGGGCTTCATCACTGGAGGCTTTTAAGAAGGGACTGGACAGTCACTTCTCTGGAATAGCATAGGATCTCCTGCTTGAGCTGAGGGCTGGACTAGAAGACCTCCAAGGTCCCTTCCAACTCTGTCATGCTATCTTCTAAAGCGAGGCACTCTGAGCCCTTTCCCTTCGGAGCCCAGCCCAGCCCAGCCCAGCCCAACACGCTTATCGTTCGTGTCACTTAGCCTGAGGCAGGATGAATAATGTATTCTTATTCTCTTGGGCTTGTCTTAGGGAGAAATGAAGAACAATTAATCAGTTGCCTCCAGAAGTTGTGGGTGCTTCAACACTGGATGTCCTTCAGAAGAGGCTGGACAGCCACTTGTCTGAAATAGGGCCTCCTGATTGACCAGGAGGGATGGACTAGAAGACCTCCAAGGTCCCTTCCAGCTCTATTCTGATTGATTGAAGATTGTTATTTGCTTTTTCTTATCTGGCAAGCCGAAGATTTTAACACTGAAGTGTTGCATTCATAGAACTATTTGCAAATTTGGATTCCACTGTGGTCCCTGGGATGGTTTTTTCTCAGAGCTACGCAGCTGTGCGCCTACGACATGCGTGACGCTTGGGTGGAAAAGGTGTATCCCCCCCCCCACACACAAACATCCTCCCTCCAATGTTTCTAGATCACATCTTGCTACTTAGATCCTGGTATGTCCTCAGGATACGGGAGAAAAAACGTAAGATGGCGACCACAACAGTGCGATAAAATCTCACCTGTTTTTTGTTTTTAATGTGTGTTTTAGACCACACCCTGCAGGCACCCCTGAAGCCATCTTTGTTGTTTGTTTGTTTGTTTGTTTACTTACTTACTTATTTAACTTGCTTGCTGCCCCTCTTGCTGTTAATCCATACAGAATCTACAAACACAGTTGGGCAGGTAATGTTGTGACTCTGACCCCCGAGGCCGACTTATCAGAGGGAGAAGGCTCCAAACATGAAGGAGAGGAGTTGGCCAGGCCTCCCTCTCCAGGACCCTCCTCTCTGGCAATGCCTCAGGTGTCTCCCGAAGGAGAAGAGATTGGCCAGGAGCCAGGTATCTCCTCGCAGTCGGACAGTGACGGAGATAAGTCTTGGCTGGATCCACGCCAGCGTCAGAGAGACAGGCACGCGCAGCAGAAGAGGAGGCGTGCCAGAGATTAGGCTGAGTCACTGGACCACACCCCACAGGGGATAAAAGGGGATGAGGTGGCCATTCAGACTCTGTGACGGAGAAAACTAAACTACTAGTGAGTCACATTGTATCTTTGGAAACAACGTTATCTGCCTTGGATTTAATACAGACTGGACTTGACAATCTTGAACTGTGTGTATCTTGTTTGGGTTTATGTGACGGAGGAACAACCCCTCCCTTTATGAGTAAAGTTCTTGGCAAGCAGCTACTGGGTTGCTGCCAATCCTCTTATTGAAAGAATTTGTTGTCTGCCAGTTTTATTTAACCCCTGGCTGTCTCTTTGTGTGCGTGTGTGAGACGGGGACAGAACAGGTAAAAATTCAAGGTGCGTGATTTCCCATTTTGGCTTTGCTCGCCTTCTACATCTCAGACGCAAAACCCAACAAGAATCAGCAATGGCTGTTAGTTCAACTGCACAACGTTTGCCTCGTTCCACCTCAAGTTGTGACTTTGACCTTAAAAGGACACACAATGGCCATGGGCCCCCCGTGAACAGACCTCTGCAAACGGTAAAACTCATGTCTCCCTGAACAATACGAACAATTCCTGCAAAAACGTTGCAATTGATATTAAATGTCAGGGATCATTGATGTGGCTAGAAAATAAATAAATAAACAAAAACTGGAGCTCCCGGGGAGAATCGCTCTGGCCTCCTAGCTGGTTTAATCAATCTTTCTCCTCGTGTGTCATGGCCCTTATCTTCTTCTCTTAAAAAGAGCTTTTTCTACCACAAGGACATCAAGATGAAACCGTTTTGTATACTTTTCAACCTAAAATGTTGACTGCGCGTGGTTTAAATACTGGATGCCTGCTGCAGAAGTGACTCAGACCTATTTATCCAAGCTGCACACCATTTCTTCTTCTACAGAATCTAAACTGACATGCTATTTATCATCAGACAGATAGGCATTTCAAGGGGGGAAAAAAAATGAACAGACGTAACTTCCAAGGGAACAACTATGCTAACCGGGTTTATTTTTCATTAAGCGTATTGGCGCTGCAAAAGTAGCAGCAATTATTCACTGAACCCTATAAAGTAAATGCAAATGCTCATTTATAATTGATGTGTGTTTTTGAAGGTCTCCTCGTTTATTGAACCAAACAGAAATGTAGCGAGGATCATTTGCATAGCCATGTCTGGGAATTGTGGGGCTCCTTTAAATGCTTTAAACTGTACCTCTGGGAGGAGAAATAGGAGCAGGCCTCCTGAAGTGAATCTCCTACCCTTGTCCAGTTGTTCTTTTCAACCCAATGGACTGTTGCTACAAAGCAGCTCAACTTGGGGTCTGGGAAGCCTATCAGCCAGCAGGAGAGCTCTCCCAAAATCTCATGAGAATAAAGACGCTTGGAAAGAAAGGTCAGGTATATCTTGATATAGAGGGGAATTGGAGGCTGAAACATATGAAGAACAGTTGCTGGAACTGGGTATGTCTAGTTTAATGAAAAGAAGGACTAGGGGAGACATGATAGAAGTCTTCCAATATCTCAGGGGCTGCCCCAAAGAAGAGGGAGTCAAGCTCTTCTCCAAAGCATTTGAAAGCAGGACAAGAAAAAATAGGTGGAAATTCATCAAGGAGAGAAGCAACCTGGAACTAAGAAGAAATTTCTTGACAGTGAGAACAATTAACCAGTGGAACAGAACTTGCCTCCAGAAGTTGTGAATTCTCCAACACTGGAAGGTTTTAAGAAGAGATTGGACAGCCATTTGTCTGAAATGGTGTAGGGTTTCCTGCCTGAATAGGGGGTTGGACTAGAAGACCTCCGAGGTCCCTTCCAACTATTCTATTCTATTCTATTCTATTCTATTCTATTCTATTCTATTCTATTCTATTCTATTCTATTCTATTCTATTCTATTCTATTCTATTCAGACCCAAACACTCTGAGGCACAAAACGAGGGAAAGGGAGGATGGAGGAAAGGCTAAAAAAGTGGAGTAGAGGAAAAGTAAAAAGACTTCAGGAAGAAAAAGGCTGAGTCTATTCTGAAAAGAATTAGGTTCATTTCCCACATGACTGAACAAAAAATATGGATGTTTATTTTTTAAAACAAAACCCAAGCTATTCTAGACATCTGGAGCAGAGAAAGAAGAATTGGGTTGCAAAAGGATATTGAAATGTGTGGAGTGAAGCAACTGGAAAGCAAAGGGAAGGGAAAGAAAAATAAAAGCGATGGAATAATTTAGGATTAGGCTGAAGTGGAGGAATGCTGGGGCCTGTATTTTAGTATTTGATCTCTACGGGATGATATGGCGGTTTCAAAGAGGGGAAACGAAACCAACTCTTCAGAGAAAAATATGAAAAGGAAATCACAAATGCTGGCTGAAGATTGAAAAATGATAGGACTGCTGGCTTAGATGGTCTAACTTTGTGTTTTTCAAACTTGGCAATTTTAAGATGTGTGGACTTAAAATTTCCCCAGAGAGCAATGCTTAAAAAACACTGGTTTAACTGGAGAAATGATATAAAAGTGCAGTGGCCAGATAACTTGTTTTGTGTGAGTGTTTGTGTGTGCTTGTGTGTGTGCTTGTGTGTGTGTGTGTGTGTGACGATTGCATCAACACCTCAAGCTTGGTAAAAGGTATTATTGCTCTCTTTGGGAAGAGGAAAAGTAGCAAGGGTGAATAACGATAATAATAAAAATAAAAATAAAAATCTTTTGGAAGTATTCAGCCGTGTTGTGACTGACAGGCTATAAAGAAGACAAACATGAGCAAAATCTGAGAAGTGCATTGTTTATTTATTATTGTTCTATTCCACTTCTGGGCTGCTCAACTCCAAACAACCCCGCAGAGCTTCAAAAGCTCGTTAGAAGAACAAGTACACAAAAGCATCCATAGAACAGCCACTGCTCAAAGGAACAAAACCTCCTGTCTCTATTGCCTGCTTGTTCCATCCATCCATCCATCCATCCATCCATCCTAACACAAAGCCTGACAGAAGAGCCACATTTGATGAAGAGCCACTACGTGAAAACTAACCCTACCGAACACAAAAGGGGTGGTAGAAATGGCAGCCAGAATTCTCCAACCTCTGGGAATAGCAATAGTCCACAAACCCACAACCACACTCCGCTAGGAATTATCCAGAACCAAAGACAAGATACCGAAGGATGAAAGAAATACAATGTAATCTACAAAATCAACTGTAAGAATTGCAACCAATTCTACGTGGGACAAACATCATGTCAATTGAAAACCAGAATCCAGGAACATCAGCTGGCCAAACGCCACAATCCCATATCCCTAATCTCTACCTACACCAGGGGTGTCAAACACAAGGCCCGCAGCCGAGATCCGGCCCACAATGTGGTCAGATCCGGCCTGCAGGACCGTCCTGGAAAATATAAGGAGCCGGCCCGCGTGGCTTCGGCCCAGTCTACCCAATGCAAAGATGAAACATGGGGCCAGCGTGGCTTCGGCCCAGTCTACCCAGTGCCAAGAGGAAACATGTCAGCAGTTTGGGGAGTGGCATCAAGTTGGCTACACCAACCCAGTTGGCCATACCCACCCAGTTGTCCATGACCTCCTGGCCCCCCTGAACCCTCAACCAAAGCCCTGATGAGGCCCTCAATGAAATTGAGTTTCATACCCCTGACCTACACTGACACCAAAAAGCACCAATTTGATTGGAGCAACACAAAAATCATTGGCCATGCTACCACCCACCACACTTGTGAGTCCATCAAAGCCTGGCCCTCCACAAGGGATTCCATCAACAGACACACTGACCTACAACCAGCCTACAAACCCCTCAGAATCCAAAACCACCACACAACCAACCAGTAACAGCAAAGACCATCAACCAATCCATGCAACCCCCCCCACCCAACCAATGATCCTTTAGATTTCTATAGTTAAAATATATTATTATAAGATAAATAAATGTATTTCTGAAATTTTATTTATGTAAGACTAGTTGAATTAATTTATATGAGATATCAATATCACTTAAAGAAATACTATATTTCTTACGTAATAATTGTGTTGACTATTCAGCAACTCTTTACATTCCTGGTTTCATGCATCGTTTTTTTTTCTTTCCATCCAAACTTTTGTTCCACAAATGGATGTGATACTATAAATATAAAAATCCCTTTCTTGCAAAATGTACTTTCCTCCATGGTACATTTGTAGATGGTATATAAATAAAATAAATGGGCATTACTCAGCAATTCCCATTAGAAAAAAAAAAGACGCATTCCTTTTAGTAATTTAGTTTTTAAAAAGGATGCCTGTAGGTGAAATTCAATCCATACACTTTCTCAACTAAATGCAAGATCTTTCAGAAGAATAGTTTATTTTTTAAATGCCCTTGAAGCACAGAGATAGCAATTCCTCTTTTAAATCATTTAGATTTCGTTTCTGTGAGAAAGAAGACAATGATGGTTGCTTAATCGTTTTTTTTTTAAAGCATGCAGCAGTCACTGCTTTAAATTTTAATTCGGTTAAGGCTTCTTCAAGCTCAGCTCAGCTCGGGTTGATTCTATGAACTCTTCATGGGCACATTTGTGAATTTTCCTGGCAGCAACATGGAAGTGATTTGTCATTACTTTCTCACGATGAACCTTTTCAATTTCAAAGTCTAGATCCAAGCTGAGGTATTCCTAATAGTTCCCCATTTAAGCACTAACTCAAGAATCGGACCATATGCTAGCAAATATAATTACTGTATGTAGTTGGATGCCATTATATCGGTTCCAGATCATACCATCCATGCTACATTTGATAGCACTCTAGAATAGCAATAGCCCTTAGACTTATATACCATTTCGTATTGCTTTTATAGCCCTCTCTGAGTTGGTTTACAGAGTCAGCCTCTTGTCCCCAACAATCTGGGTCTTCCTTTTACCCACCTCGGAAGGACAGAAGGCTGAGTCCAACCTTGAGCCGGTGAGAATCGAACTGTTGGCAGTGAGCAGAGTCAGCCGGCAATCCTGCAGTCTACCTACTGCGCCACTACAGCTATAGAAGAGAATCACCATTGCTACTTGAGGGACCATCTCATCCCACTGAGATTGGCCTGCCCCACCCATGCTGGCAGAGGAGGCATCCTGAGGGGCCTTTTGGCCCAATTATTTTGGATGGCCAGATCCAGGTGAAGGGACTTCTCTGCCATTGCAACTGGCCTGTGGAGCATGTTGCCTTCGGTGTGAGGTTGGCCTTGATTCTCCTGGCCTCCTCTAAGAGCTTGAAGACCTGGCTCTGCCAATTAGCTTGGGGCCCCAATGAGGAAACAATGGGATGGTTGATTGAGTAACAACAGACCCCACCTCACGCCCCCATCCTGCTCCTGCCCTCCCTATCTTTTCATCGGGACAGAGTGTTTGGAAGATCCAATTTGGGGTGATCACTGGAACCAGAAGTTTGCTCCTCTGAGCTTTTGGAGTCCTGCTGGAGCCCATCTTCAGGGAATTCTGAAGCTCCCCAAGGACGGCTTCCAGCATGAGTCCAAAAACCCAAAAGACAAAACCTCCGGTCCTGATGACAGACCCAGATTGGATCTTGCAACATATACTGTATATGGAGCTGAAAGGCGAAAGGGATGCAGTTTGCTCCCTCCCACATGCTGGGGTAGACCAGTTATCTCGATAGAAAAACACATAGGGGTCTCTCTCTCTCTCTCTCTCCCTCTCTCTCTCTCTCTCTCTCTCTCTCTCTCTCTCTATATATATATATATATATATATATATATATATATATATATACCTTTTATCATTCATAATTGGCCTCTAAATTTAATTAATTAATTAATTAATTAAATAAATAAATAAATAAATAAATAAATAAATAGCATTTTGGGGAGGGGTTGTTTTCAAGTAGAGAAAAGAAGGACTAGGGGGGACATGGTAGCAGTCTTCCAGTATTTGAGGGGCTGCCACAAAGAAGAGGGGCTCAACTTATTTCTCAAAGCAACAGAAAACAGGATAAGAAACAACGGATGGAAACTAACCAAGGAGAGAAGCAACCTGGAATTAAGGAGAAACTTCCTGACAGTGAGGACAATTAACCAGTGGAACAGAAGTTGCCTTCAGAAGTTGTGGGAACTCCATCACTGGAGGTTTTCAAGGAGACACTGTCCAGTGGTATAGGATCTCCTACTTGAGCAGGGGGTTGGACTAGAAGACCTCCAAGGTCCCTTCCAGCTCTATTCTGATTGATTGAACTTCCCTGCCAAGCCAACAGACCAGACACTCTCTCAAGGTTCTCCA